>NC_069503.1:739495697-739653197 GCF_027579735.1 Bombina bombina | reverse complement strand
ATGCTTCTAACCCTCTATATGTGTATGGTAGTAGTGTTTGTCTAAAATACAGTGTAAAAAATTACTGAGAAATCTGAAACCTCATGTATTTTTTACCATTCCAATCAGTAACAGTTAAACATGTTAATGACAGACTTCACTTTTTAGCATTAACTAAAGAGATTACCAAGAGTACTTGTAAAAAATAATACAATGTACCATCCCAGACAAGGAGGTATATATCTAGGAATTCTTCATTCACATGAACACCAGTCTGGCTGGTCACAATATAGAGCATTGGAATCTGCTTCTATCAGTCTAATATTTTATAGACAATACATATAATTACCCATTACAGCCAATCAGAGGATTTACAGGTAGAATCCTTAATGCTTCTTAATCTGTTAAAAGGCAAAGAGGCTATGGGGTAGATTTATCATATTGCGAGCCGACATGCTACGATGTAGCGTATCATGTCCGCTGCACATCGATAAATGCCGACTGCATATGCTGCCTGCATTTATCATTGCACCAGCAGTTCTTGTGAACTGCTGGTGCAATGCCGCCCTTTGCAGATTTGCGGCCAATTGGCCGCTAGCAGGGGGTGTCAATCAACCCGATCGTATTCAATCGGGTTGATTTCTGTCAACGGCCTCAGAGCAGGCGGACAAGTTATGGAGCAGCGGTCTTTAGACTGCTGCTTCATAACTTCTATTTCTGGCGAGCCTAAAGGCTCGCGCGGAAACGGGGGCATCAAGCTCCATACAGAACTTTATAAATTGGCCCCTATGTCTGTAATAATCTATACCATAATGAGAGGAGCGCTTTGGAAGATCTTATGAGGAATTCTAAGATTATGCTACACAAAGATGACAAGGAGGCTCTACAGTAATACTGGATTGAGAATATTACAAAAGAGGTCGACAATGGATGTAACTAAGATGTTTAAGAAGCAGGTAGATGAGTATCTGAGTAGGGCAGTGGACAATTATTTTATCATTGAACAGCTTTGGTCACATATTCTCTGTTGTAACCAGTAGCCACCTATCTACATTTCAGGCCCCATGTTCACTATATGGACACTTTTCTCTGTATCTGATCTGGTGTCACAAATTACAGACAGGACGTGTTCAGATTTGCTTGTATCACTTGATGTCACAAGCCTTAATATAGTTATCCCACACAATGAGGGGATGGTGGCTTAGCAGTTTAAAATAAATGTGATAAATAACTAATAAATAAAGTCTTTAAAAGTATATGTCCCCTATATACGTATATATATATATATATATATATATATATATATATATATCTTCAGAAGGAATATAGGAAGTTTCAATGATGTTAAGGACCTCAGAAAGAAAAGGGAAAATAGATGGTGCAATTTTGTAGGGAGATGTCAACAATATTAGATAAAAGTGCAACACTTAACATAAGGGAATAGCGTGAATCTATCATAGGAAAATTACTCACATGAGCTAGAGCTGTCACAAGGTTGTATAAGCAACTTCAGTATGATTTAATGGTTCATACTACAGATAATTAAAAAATGAATTTATTAATAAATAACACAAATAACACCTATCCTGATCATAATGATTGACAGGTACGCCGGCTACCTTTTTGACATAGTAAAACAGATGCAATGATCTCCTCAAATTACACTATATAACAAGACCACCTCTGGATACCCGATAAATTGTGCTGCATTACGGCTAGATTTAGAGTTTTGTCGGTAACGACCCGCGTAGCTAACGCTGGCTTTTTTCTGGCCGCACCTCTAAAATAACTCTGGTATTGAGAGTCCACAGAATGGCTGCGTTAGGCTCCAAAAAAGGAGCGTAGAGCATTTTTAACGCAACTGCAACTCTCGATACCAGAGTTGCTTACGGACGCGGCCAGCCTCAAAAACGTGCTCGTGCACGATTCCCCCATAGAAAACAATGGGGCTGTTTGAGCTGAAAAAAAACCTAACACCTGCAAAAAAGCCGCGTTCAGCTCCTAACGCAGCCCCATTGTTTGCTATGGGGAAACACTTCCTACGTCTGCACCTAACACCCTAACATGTACCCCGAGTCTAAACACCCCTAACCTTACACTTATTAACCCCTATTCTGCCACCCCCGCTATCGCTGACCCCTGCATAATATTATTAACCCCTAATCTGCCGCTCCGTAAACCGCCGCTACTTACATTATCCCTATGTACCCCTAATCTGCTGCCCCTAACACCGCCGACCCCTATATTATATTTATTAACCCCTAATCTGCCCCCCACAACGTCGCCTCCACCTGCCTACACTTATTAACCCCTAATCTGCCAAGCGGACTGCACCGCTATCATAATAAAGTTATTAACCCCTAATCCGCCTCACTAACCCTATAATAAATAGTATTAACCCCTAATCTGCCCTCCCTAACATCGCCGACACCTAACTTCAATTATTAACCCCTAATCTGCCGACCGGAGCTCACCGCTATTCTAATAAATGTATTAACCCCTAAAGCTAAGTCTAACCCTAACACTAACACCCCCCTAAGTTAAATATAATTTTAATCTAACGAAATTAATTAACTCTTATTAAATAAATTATTTCTATTTAAAGCTAAATACTTACCTGTAAAATAAATCCTAATATAGCTACAATATAAATTATAATTACATTGTAGCTATTTTAGGATTAATATTTATTTTACAGGCAACTTTGTAATTATTTTAACCAGGTACAATAGCTATTAAATAGTTAAGAAATATTTAATAGTTACCTAGTTAAAATAATTACAAAATTACCTGTAAAATAAATCCTAACCTAAGTTACAATTAAACCTAACACTATACTATCATTAAATTAATTAAATAAAATACCTACAATTACCTACAATTAAACCTAACACTACACTATCAATAAATTAATTAAATACAATATGTACAAATAACTACAATGAAATAAACTAACTAAAGTACAAAAAATAAAAAAGAACTAAGTTACAAAAAATAAAAAAATATTTACAAACATAAGAAAAATATTACAACAATTTTAAACTAATTACACCTACTCTAAGCCCCCTTATAAAATAACAAAGACCCCCAAAATAAAAAATGCCCTACCCTATTCTAAATTACTAAAGTTCAAAGCTCTTTTACCTTACCAGCCCTGAACAGGGCCCTTTGCGGGGCATGCCCCAAGAAGTTCAGCTCTTTTGCCTGTAAAAAAAAACATACAATACCCCCCCCAACATTACAACCCACCACCCACATACCCCTAATCTAACCCAAACCCCCCTTAAACCTAACACTAAGCCCCTGAAAATCATCCTACCTTGTCTTCACCTCACCAGGTATCACCGATCCGTCCTGGCTCCAAAATCTTCATCCAACCCAAGCGGGGGCTGGCGATCCATCATCCGGTGGCTGAAGAGGTCCAGAAGAGGCTCCAAAGTCTTCATCCTATCCGGGAAGAAGAGTAGATCCGGACCGGCAACCATCATCTTCCAAGCGGCATCTTCTATCTTCATCCGATGAGGACCGGCTCCATCTTGAAGACCTCCACCGCGGACCCATCTTCATCCGGCGACGTCCAACTGAAGAATGACGGTTCCTTTAAGGGACGTCATCCAAGATGGCGTCCCTCGAATTCCGATTGGCTGATAGGATTCTATCAGCCAATCAGAATTAAGGTAGGAATATTCTGATTGGCTGATGGAATCAGCCAATCAGAATCAAGATCAATCCGATTGGCTGATCCAATCAGCCAATCAGATTGAGCTCGCATTCTATTGGCTGATCGGAACAGCCAATAGAATGTGAGCTCAATCTGATTGGCTGATTGGATCAGCCAATCGGATTGAACTTGATTCTGATTGGCTGATCCCATCAGCCGATCAGAATATTCCTACCTTAATTCCGATTGGCTGATAGAATCCTATCAGCCAATCGGAATTCGAGGGACGTCATCTTGGATGACGTCCCTTAAAGGAACCGTCATTCTTCAGTTGGACGTCACCAGATGAAGATGGGTCCGCGGTGGAGGTCTTCAGGATGGAGCCGGTCCTCATCGGATGAAGATAGAAGATGCCGCTTGGAAGATGATGGTTGCCGGTCCGGATCTACTCTTCTTCCCGGATAGGATGAAGACTTTGGAGCCTCTTCTGGATCTCTTCAGCCACCGACGGATCGGTAATATCTGGTGAGGTGAAGACAAGGTAGGATGATCTTCAGGGGCTTAGTGTTAGGTTTATTTAGGGGGGTTTGGTTAGATTAGGGGTATGTGGGTGGTGGGTTGTAATGTTGGGGGGGGGGTATTGTATGTTTTTTTTTACAGGCAAAAGAGCTGAACTTCTTGGGGCATGCCCCGCAAAGGGCCCTGTTCAGGGCTGGTAAGGTAAAAGAGCTTTGAACTTTAGTAATTTAGAATAGGGTAGGGCATTTTTTATTTTGGGGGTCTTTGTTATTTTATTAGGGGGCTTAGAGTAGGTGTAATTAGTTTAAAATTGTTGTAATATTTTTCTTATGTTTGTAAATATTTTTTTATTTTTTGTAACTTAGTTCTTTTTTATTTTTTGTACTTTAGTTAGTTTATTTCATTGTAGTTATTTGTACATATTGTATTTAATTAATTTATTGATAGTGTAGTGTTAGGTTTAATTGTAGGTAATTGTAGGTATTTTATTTAATTAATTTAATGATAGTATAGTGTTAGGATTAATTGTAACTTAGGTTAGGATTTATTTTACAGGTAATTTTGTAATTATTTTAACTAGGTAACTATTAAATAGTTCTTAACTATTTAATAGCTATTGTACATGGTTAAAATAATTACAAAGTTGCCTGTAAAATAAATATTAATCCTAAAATAGCTACAATGTAATTATAATTTATATTGTAGCTATATTAGGATTTATTTTACAGGTAAGTATTTAGCTTTAAATAGGAATAATTTATTTAATAAGAGTTAATTAATTTCGTTAGATTAAAATTATATTTAACTTAGGGGGGTGTTAGTGTTAGGGTTAGACTTAGCTTTAGGGGTTAATACATTTATTAGAATAGCGGTGAGCTCCGGTCAGCAGATTAGGGGTTAATAATTGAAGTTAGGTGTCGGCGATGTTAGGGAGGGCAGATTAGGGGTTAATACTATTTATTATAGGGTTAGTGAGGCGGATTAGGGGTTAATAACTTTATTATAGTAGCGGTGCGGTCCGCTCGGCAGATTAGGGGTTAATAAGTGTAGGCAGGTGGAGGCGACGTTGAGGGGGGCAGATTAGGGGTTAATAAATATAATATAGGGGTCGGCGGTGTTAGGGGCAGCAGATTAGGGGTACATAAGGATAACTTAAGTAGCGGCGCTTTGCGGTCGGCAGATTAGGGGTTAATTATTGTAGGTAGTTGGCGGCGACGTTGTGGGGGGCAGATTAGGGGTTAATAAATATAATACAGGGGTCGGCGGTGTTAGGGGCAGCAGATTAGAGGTACATAAGTATAACGTAGGTGGCGGTCGGCAGATTAGGGGTTAAAAAAATTTAATCGAGTGGCGGCGATGTGGGGGGACCTCGGTTTAGGGGTACATAGGTAGTTTATGGGTGTTAGAGTACAGTAGTTAAGAGCTTTATGAACCGGCGTTAGCCCAAAAAGCTCTTAACTCCTGACTTTTTTCTGCGGCTGGAGTTTTGTCGTTAGATTTCTAATGCTCACTTCAGACACGACTCTAAATACCGGAGTTAGGAAGATCCCATTGAAAAGATAGGATACGCAATTTACGTAAGGGGATCTGCGGTATGGAAAAGTCGCAGCTGAAAAGTGAGCGTTAGACCCTTTTTTTAATAACTCCAAATACCGGCGGTAGCCTAAAACCAGCATTAGGAGCCTCTAACGCTGGTTTTCACGGCTACCGCCAAACTCTAAATCTAGGCCTTAGATAACTCATCCTCACTTGGGGGAAATAGTGAAGTGAGGGGAGATAGTGTGAGGGGGGTGCCATATGTCTCACTGAACTGAACAAAAACGGCGCATGCGGGAGACATATGAACGCGCAGGATCGACAGGATCCTGTAGTGGAAGCTTTGGGAGACGTCAGAGAAGGAGGGGTCAGGCGGCCATTTCAAAACAGCCAGATGAGAACTAGTAAATGTATTTGCTGGCAAAATTTATTTAGATGAAAATTGGGCTACAGTTGGCTGTAAAGATTGTTAAGTAACTTATCTAAATAAGTAATAGAAATTTTTGGGTTGACTGTCCCTTTAAATTACACAAAAGGGGGACAAAATAAATAATGATGGTATATTGCAAAGTTTGCCAAACTATTTAACATCAATTTGAAGTAAGTTACAGTAGACACAAGATTAGGTTCTTTGATCTAAGGATCATAAACATGGATCAAGATTGTTAACAACATGATATAGGAAACTCACTCATAAGGACTGTTTACTGGAATTGTTGAGTTTTTATCCTCCTGGTTTGAAGAAAGCTTTATCTGAGTCACAGTTTGTACTTGTATTGAGAAATAACACTGGCAAAGAGAAATGTACACAACTAGAGGACTTGCAACTATAGTTTGAGGGTAAACAATATCATAGACAAGCTTTGCAAGAGGAGAATAAGAGGGCAATTTGTCAGTGTAAATATAAAAGTAAATTGCATCTAGTAATAAAATCTATAATGTCTACTACAACATACACAGCAGATAAGAATAAATTCTTGAGAGTTCTTTAAAAAAAAAATGGGATATTTTGAGGACAGATGTGTCCTTAACTATTAGGGAGATGGATTTCCCTATTTTAAAATTTAGGCGAGGAAGGTCCTTGAGAGATGTTATTGCAGATGATCCTTAATATTATCATGCAAGCAAAACAATGCTGGATGTATAACAACCAGGCTGCTATGGAATGATTGTAGGCCATTTTTTTTAAACTCCCAGCACAAGAAGAAATACTACAAAGTGAAATGCACTACGTCTTACATGGTTTATTTGTTACTGTAACGCTTTGGGTGTTGAACTAGGGACTGTAGATTGCTGGGCTGTTGCTATCCTTATGAGCCACTGGAGAACTTGAGCTGCAAGCTACTTGTTTGCATAATAGTCTTTATTTTTTGTTCACTGTCTGACACCACCTACTTGTAGCTGTGGCTTATTTTGCAATTAACCTCAGACTATTTAAATCCAGTCTTTGCATGTGTTCCCTGTCTGTTTATAGGACTCCTGGGCTTTTAGTAATCTGTGTCTCTGTTCTAAAACCTTGTTGCTGACAACTTTGGCCTGGATCTGACTACTCTTTATTATTGTGATTTTGTGCTTCGCTGCCTGTTCTTTTGACCTGACTGCTCTTAGTAATTGCTGAATCTGTACCTTGTTTGCCTGCCTGTTGCCAAACCTTGCCTGCCTGACCTTGCCTACGCTTGAACCCTCAGTCACTATCCACTACCAATAAACTTTCCTATCAGCTAGGGCATTGTTTCTCAACCGCGGTCCTCAAGTACCCCCAACAGTCCAGGTTTTCACTATAACTGAACCATTGCACAGGTGAAATAATCAGCTGATGGGTGAGAGCAGGTTAGTAACCATGTTTACTGATCAGCTGATTACTTCACCTGTTCACTGGTTCAGCTATAATGAAAGCATGGCCTGTTGGCGGTACTTGAGGACCGCGGTTGAAAAACACTCAGCTAGGGGACCCCACCACTGTCTGTGTAGAGAAAGAGCAGGAATGATTTGCTCCTTAAAGACAACCTTTTGTAGTATTTGGTTTAGTCAACATCGGGACAACTTAAAGAGGATCTTTCTTAGGAGTCCATGGTGACGTTCTCTGACTCACTAGCTATGCTGCTATTCTGAAAATTCATCCCGTGCTTGATGGTAAATACAGAAGCAAGAATCAGGAATATGGAAACAAGGCTAGGGGATTGAAGGAGAACGGAGCAAAGTAACCACCGGTATATGGACGATTCTGTGATGTTTAACCCCTTAATGTGAAAAAGACAGTTGACGTAGAGGCTATATCAGCTGTCATTAAAGGGTTAAAGGACATGAAACCCAACATTATAATTCAAAGAGAGCATACAATTGTAAACAACTTTCCAATTTACTTCTATTATCAAATTTGCTTCATTGTCTATGCATTCTTTGCTGAAGATGCAGCAATGCACTACTGGGAACTAGCTGAACATATCAGTTGAGCCAATTACAAGAAGTATATGTGTGCACAACTAATCAGCAGCTAGCTTTAGTAGAGCATTGCTACTCCTGAGCCTACCTGGGTATGTTTTTTAACAAAAGATACCAAAAGAACAATGCAAATTAGATCATAAAAGTAAATCGTATGCTCTAACTGAAACACATATGAAAAATTTTGCGTTTCATGTTCCTTGAGGTTATACAACTTCACAACACACTACTTAATTTCTAGCACTTTAAGCTCTCTGAAATGTCTGCCAAGTAGAGCTAATAAGATGATGCACTACAGTTTTTGTAGCCTTAATAGTTATAGGCTGATTGACACAAGTTAAGAGAAAATGCTTGAGGAATGAGAATAGGCCAGATACATCCGTCTATGAGCACAAGAGATAGAAGTATGCTTATGTATTACATATATCTAACTGTATATATATGTCTGCAGAGTATATATTGTGTCTTTTTTCTTTTTTAAATTTAGATAATTGATAGCTCTTCTACAATAATTCATGTATTTTTTAACTCATTTGTTATATTTAAATGTCTTCTCACATTGCATTAAGTCAAGATCTGACAGATAATTATTAGTAGGTAAGGAAGAAAACTACAGCTTACCAACTATTGTCTCTACTTGTAGTGTTTTATAAATACTGATCTATTTCAACTTTCTACATTGATTGTCAAACAAAAAAAACAAAAACAAGGGACTCATTTGCAATTTTGTTCCTCAATTACAAATTTTCGCCTAGATTACGAGTTTTGCGTTAGAGGCTGTGCAGTGCTAATGAGCAGTTTATGCTCACCGCTCACTTACAGACAACGCTGGTATTACGGGTTTTTACAAACCCAGCGTTAGCCGCAAAAATGTGAGCGTAAAGCAAAATATAGCTCCACATCTCACCTCAATACCAGCGCTGCTTATGTTAGCGGTGAGCTGGCTAAACGTGCTCGTGCACGATTTCCCCATAGGAATCAATGGGGGAGAGCCGGCAGAAAAAAAACCTAACACCTGCAAAAAAGCAGCGTAAAGCTCCTAACGCAGCCCCATTGATTCCTATGGGGAAATACCTTGTATGTCTACACCTAGCACCCTAACATGAACCCCGAGTCTAAACACCCCTAATATTACACATATTAACCCCTAATCTGCCACCCCGACATCGCCGACACTTGCATTATATTTATTAACCCCTAATCTGCCGCTCCGGACACCGCCGCCACCTACATTATTCTTATGAACCCCTAATCTGATGCCCCCAACATCGCCGACACCTACATTATATTTATTAACCCCTAATCTGCCGCCCCCAATGTCGCCGCAACCTAACTACATTTATTAACCCCTAATCTGCCGCCCCCAACGTCGCCGCCACTGTAATACAGTTAATAACCCCTAAACCTAAGTCTAACCCTAACCCTAACCCCCCCTAACTTAAATATAATTTAAATAAATCTAAAAAAAATTAATACAATTAACTAAATAATTCCTATTTAAAACTAAATACTTACCTATAAAATAAACCCTAAGCTAGCTACAATATAACTAATAGTTACATTGTAGCTAGCTTAGGGTTTATTTTTATTTTACAGGCAACTTTGTATTTATTTTAACTAGGTGCAATAGTTATTAAATAGTTATTAACTATTTAATAACTACCTAGCTAAAATAAATACAAAAGTACCTGTAAAATAAAACCTAACCTAAGTTACAATTACACCTAACACTACACTATAATTAAATACATTCCCTAAATTAAATACAATTAAATAAAAATATCTAAAGCATAAAAAACCCCCACTAAATTACAGAAAATTATAGAGAAATTACAAGATGTTTAATTACACCTAATCTAATCCCCCTAACAAAATAAAAAAGCCCCCCCAAAATAAAAAAAGCCCTACCCTAAACTAAATTACAAATAGCCCTTAAAAGCACCTTTTGCAGGGCATTGCCCCAAAGTAATCAGCTCTTTTTCCTGCAAAAATAAAATTACAATCCCCCCAACATTAAAACCCACCACCCACACAACCAACCCTACTCTAAAACCCACCCAATCCCCCCTTAAAAAAAACTAACACTAACCCCTTGAAGATCACCCTACCGGGAGACGTCTTCACCCAACCGGGCAGAAGTGGTCCTCCAGACGGGCAGAAGTCTTCATCCAGCCGGGCAGAAGTGGTCCTCCAGACGGGCAGAAGTCTTCATCCAGACGGCATCTTCTATCTTCATCCATCCGGCGCGGAGCGGGTCCATCTTCAAGACATCCGACGCGGAGCATCCTCTTCATCCGACAGCCGATGACTAAATGAAGCTTCCTTTAAATGATGTCATCCAAGATGGGTCCCTTCAATTCCGATTGGCTGATAGAATTCTATCAGCCAATCGGAATTAAGGTAGAAAAAATCCTATTGGCTGATGCAATCAGCCAATAGGATAGAACTGGCATTCTATTGGCTGATTGGAACAGCCAATAGAATGCCAGCTCAATCCTATTGGCTGACTGGATCAGCCAATAGGATTGAAGTTCAATCCTATTGGCTGATTGCATCAGCCTAATGGGATTTTTTCTACCTTAATTCCGATTGGCTGATAGAATTCTATCAGCCAATCGGAATTGAAGGGACGCCATCTTGGATGACGTCATTTAAAGGAACCTTCATTCAGTCGTCGGCCGTCGGATGAAAAGGATGCTCCGCGTCGGATATCTTGAAGATGGACCCGCTCCGTTCCGGATGGATGAAGATAGAAGATGCCGTCTGGATGAAGACTTCTGCCCGTCTGGAGGACCACTTCTGCCCGGTTGGATGAAGACTTCTGCCCGTCTGGAGGACCACTTCTGCCCGGTTGGGTGAAGACGTCTCCCGGTAGGGTGATCTTCAAGGGGTTAGTGTTAGTTTTTTTTAAGGGGGAATTGGGTGGGTTTTAGAGTAGGGTTAGTTGTGGGGGGGGGTTTAATGTTGGGGGGGAATTGTAATTTTTTTTACAGGTAAAAGAGCTGATTACTTTGGGGCAATGCCCCGCAAAAGGCCCTTTTAAGGGCTATTTGTAATTTAGTGTAGGGTTTATTTTTGGGGGGCTTTTTTATTTTGTTAGGGGTATTAGATTAGGTGTAATTAGTTTAAACATCTTGCAATTTCTTTATTATTTTCTGTAATTTAGTGTTTGTTTGTTTTTGTACTTTAGATAATTTATTTAATTGTATTTAATTTAGGTAATTAATTTAATTGTAGTGTAGTGTTAGGTGTAATTGTAACTTAGGTTAGGTTTTATTTTACAGGTATATTTGTATTTTAACTAGGTAGTTATTAAATAGTTAATAACTATTTAATAACTATTGTACCTAGTTAAAATAAATACAAAGTTGCCTGTAAAATAAAAATAAACCCTAAGCTAGCTACAATGTAACTATTAGTTATATTGTAGCTAGCTTATGGTTTATTTTATAGGTAAGTATTTAGTTTTAAATAGGAATAATTTAGTTAATTGTAGTAATTTTATTTAGATTTATTTAAATTATATTTAAATTAGGGGGGTGTTAGGGTTAGGGTTAGACTTAGGTTTAGGGGTTAAAAACTTTATTATAGTGGCGGCGACGTTGGGGGCGGCAGATTAGGAGTTAGTAAATGTAGGTAGGTGTCGGCGATTTTAGGGCCGGCAGATTAGGGGTTAGTAATATTTAACTAGTGTTTGTGATGCGGGAGTACGGCAGTTTAGGGGTTAATATATTTATTCTAGTGGTGGCGATGTCCGGTTCGGCAGATTAGGGGTTAAAATATTTTTTTAGTGTTTGCGATATGGGGGGGCCTCGGTTTAGGGGTTAATAGGTATTTTATGGGTGTTAGTATACTTTTTAGCACTTTAGTTAAGAGTTTTATGCTACGGCGTTGTAGTGTAAAACTCTTAACTACTGACTGTTAAATGCGGTACCAGGCTTGACAGGAGAGGGTCTACCGCTCACTTTTTGGCAGACTCGTAATACCGGCGCTATGCAAGTCCCATTGAAAATATAGGATACGCAATTGACGTAAGTGGATTTGCGGTATTTCCAAGTCTGGCCAAAAAAGTGAGCGGTACACCTGTACCTTCAAGACTCGTAATACCAGCGGGCGTTAAAAAGCAGCGTTAGGACCTCTTAACGCTGCTTTTTAACCCTAAAGCACAACTCATAATCTAGACCTTTGTTACTCACTTAAATTTTTGCTTTCTGATATATTAAAAAAGTAGTTTGATTGTGAACTGTTATTTATGAGAATATTCTTGCCCTTTATCTTTTACCATAGGTCAGATACTATTAGTAAAACATAGCTATCAAATATGCTATGTAACATATGTTACTTATAAATACTTCACACTAATATACATTTTGAATTATAATGTTAAAAGCTTGTAATATCAATTCCAAATTTACTTCGGAAAGCCCCACAGTGGCAATACTCAGATCTAGATGTTCCTTATTATCTATTGTATGTAAAATATTTGAAAGATCCTTGTTGAATCCCTACCTTAAATGGGTAGTATTCTTTTGAAATGTAAGTGTCAAATACAGATAAACCAGCAGTCTTCTGTTAGCTACAGACAGGTATGTCATTCGGATGCTTTGTTAGCATCCGAATGCAGAGGAAGGCGCTGCTCGTGCTATTCAGTTCTTTTCAGAGCCGGATTCCTTCTTGTGAAAGTACAACACACTAAGGTATGGATTTCCACAGATCTTAGTGTGTTACACTTTCACAAGAAGGAATCCGGCTCCTAAATGAGCGGAAACGCCACAAAAAGCCACCTTCTTCCGCATTCAGATGTTAAAGTGAAGGTAAACTTTGATGAATGAAAGCCCATTTTTTTTAAATACTATTAAAAACAGGGGCACTTTCATTCATCAAAGTTTACAAAATAGCCGTTTTGATTAAAAACGTACCTTTTTCCAGAGCAGCTTCCCCCTCCTGGAAATCCTCTCTTCAGACGTCAGCAATGACTAATCCGGCTTCCTCCAATCACAGCATGGCCTCAGGCAATGACTACCCTGGGGGGAAAGCCATGATTGGTGGAAGCCGGATTAGTCATTGCTGACGTGTCAAGAGAGGATTTCCAGGAGGGGGAAGCTGGTCTGTCTGTGAAATCATAACGACTGCTTTGTAAACTTTGATGAATGAAAGTGCCCCTGTTTTTAATAGTATTTTTTTTAAAACGGGCTTTCATTCATCAAAGTTTACCTTCACTTTAACTAAATATTCAAATGCACGTACCAAGTTACAAGAATGATTTGACCCTTAACCTGGAGGTTAGCTGGATCCAAACAACATTTCCTTCTCCATAGCACATTACCTTCAATCAGAAGCAGCCATGTAGAAAGTAGAGTCTTTAGAGATACCAAAAAAGCCCATAGATTATTAGAGCAATATTAAAGAGTGTACAAAGTTTGTACATACACTATACACAGTATTCTTTGTAATGTCATACAAATGGGCGATGACTAACTTCTGTCTAAGCATAAACTACAGCAAAATTGAAAGTGATGGACAAAATTGTTTTGTTAAGAATATATGCTTGAGGAATCCAAGCTCCTTAACTAGAATTAACAAACACGTTTTCTGGCTAGGGCTTAACTGTATGTTCCTTAGTGACTATGGATTCCTTAAAAATAACTGCAGCTATTCCTACAATTAGTAAGGTCTCTGTCATCTCGCTAAAACATATTCCTAGTTCTAGGGTGTTTTGGGTACACTTAGTGCCACCAGTCTAGTGTTGCATTTCTGATACTAAACATCCAAATTACTTTCTTTCATTTATTAATCATTATATCTCTTTAAATACCTGATGTGTCCTAGAGAAGCTTTCCAAAATGCAGCTAAAATGATGTTCAAAAGATGGACTTGACAGGATGAATTTGTGCTGCCATCTGTCAGTCTTCTATTAACCTACTGGGGAAAGCAGATAATATCAGCAGGTCTCGGTTGCTAATGAAATGTACTTCCAGACCAGAGAATCTCATGCACAACTACTTGGCACTCTAGTATATCACAATACCTGGCTTAGCTTGTCAGAAAGAACCAAGGTTAAAAACAGGAATTAAAAAATATTTATAAAATGGGTAAAAAGTTTACGAATAAGTTTAGTAAAGTGATTTATATTTAATTAATATGTTTAATTTATTTATTTGATTTAGTATAATTCGTAAAAGGGCGATTAAAAGCCATATGTTGTAAATTATAAGACCCCTTACAGTGTTATCTGAATTTATAAAAAAAAATATCCAGGGGTGTTGAATCCTTCGAGAAACATAACCTTAGACAAGTGAAATCAAATCTAGTATAATTTTCATCAAAAATTCTATAGCAACAATTTTCTTTATGTACTTCAATGTTTTCTTAGTAGATCAATTAAGAGATAGATTGCAAAACCTTTACCACCTGAATTGTTTGACAAAAATTCAAAACATGTTAGATTTTATGACAAGTGATGAAATTGTATACATTTTAGGGGTAAAGTCACTACTTATATAATATATAAAATTAAATAATAAAAAAAACATAATTTTGATTGCAACTATATATGGTGATGTTAGAATCTGAGGAACGTTGCTCTCTGACAGTAAAGTCAAAATGAAACATTCTTGATTCCAATAGAGAATGTAATTTTAAACAATGTTATCTCTCTATCTAGTCCATTTAACTTTAATTTGACCTTTACTGTCCCTTTTAATTTGGGACTGGAAAAAAAATTTGCAGTCCAAGAATACAGGAATCAAAACTAATCCTAGGTATAAATGAATTTAATAGCTGCTAAGAAGGGAACATATGAGAATATGTAGTATAGGGTGGGCCCATCTTAAAGGGACACTCAAGTGAAAAGTAAACTTTAATTATTCAGATAGAGCATATAATTTTAAACAACTTTCCAATTTACTTCCATTAACAAAATGTGCACAGTCTTTTTATATTTAAGCTTTTTGAGTAACCAGCTTCTACTGAGCATGTGCAAGATGGCTGTCACATGGTAAGTGTGTGCATTTGTGATTGGCTGATGGTTGTCACATGGTACAGGGGGAGTGGAAATAGACATAACTTTTAAAAAGAGGAAGTCTTGATAAAGGCGCATATCCAGCGCTGAAACGCGTAGATTTTGACAATCCAGTGTGACCGAATTTGGCTCCAGCAAACAAAACAGACAGAATCGCTATCGCACCACTCCCCCCAACGACCCGGCTATCCGATTGGACCTCCGAGGACCACGTGACTACTCAACGTAGACGTCAGGGTAGGAAGGATTGACCGGGCAATTTGAAGGTGAGACGCTCACATACTACCACAGCTACACGGCAAACGCCGAACTGAGACATATCCCGAGTTAAATTGCAATCCTTCCCATAACCCACGCTAGTACAAGAGGAGGTAAGGGATATCGGTAGTCCGGTAGGGGTGAGCACCATAAGAATTTCATACTACTACTTTTTTATAACGGGACATTACAAGCTACACAAGCTATCCCAACAGGAAACAGCTCTTTGGAGCTTTTTGGATCTTTTACAAATAGTTGTGGCCACAACTTTTAACCTATAATTTTTATACTTTAAACTGAACTATAATCATCGTATCTTTTTAAGGACAAATTTTGTCTTTAAGTGTCTATTGACCAATGTCAGTACTTTTGTCTATGCTGATAAATCAGTTTCACCGACACAATCAGTGAACCAGTTATTGTATTCCAATGCAATGATATGACCATTTTATTTGTTATTATTTGTTTTTATTTACTTATATAAACTGATTAATAAGTCAATTGTACATTTGTTTTGTTTTAATTAAGAAGCACATATTGTTGGTTTTATTAAGAAGCACATTTAATTAAGAAGCACATATTGTTGGTTTTATTGTTGGTTTTATTAAGAAGCACATATCGTTACTTTCACTGTATTTATTGCACATATTGCACTTCAAGCATTGTTTCTTGCAACATATTGCAACATATTGTAGCACTATTTATAATAATCATTGCACACACACATATACCTTATATAAGGATTCACATCTAACATTCTCCCACCTTATAATCATAAGAGACCACGGGTAGAATATATAAAATAATAGAAATATTTCAATTGTATGTTATCACTATATCATATGTTCCTACACCAGGTAGTCTAAATATATATTAGTCATACATAATAGATAAGTCCCACTCACAGCTCTGTAGTTGAGCGCACCCCTCCCCCCACTTGTTCTAGATTTTCACTTTCTGATACTGGGAGCATATCAGAATTAGGGGCTGCACAGTTGAGTCCTGCACATATATCACCACACATCTTAAATAGCACTATAACTTTTAAAATTGTCAGAAAAAAATCTACTACTGATTTGAAGTTCAGACTAAGTGCTATTGAATTGTCTTGTTATCTTGCATTTGTTGATTATGCAAATCTACTGTGTTGACTGGTCCTTTAAGCAAAAGCACATCTTACAAATGTGTGATGTCTCCCAATCTTTTCTCCTTTGAAAATCATTGTAATTAGCAGCTTTCAGCAGCAGATCAGGATTGAGGACATATGATGTATGATGTTACCCAGACATGTGACCTAAACTCATATTATGGATCAAACAACTATATAACACTTTATTTCCTAAGAGACAATAAATAAAAGTTATATTAAAGAAAGGCTCTGTGTGCTACATAGTGCATGGACTTTCTGTGCATTCTGCTTTAGGATGTGCTGCAAGTTGTACAAATACAATTCCTTACAGTTTGCATACAATTCGTACCCACAATTATTATTATTTTTTTTTAATATTTATTTATATCCAGCAATGTATAACGTTACAAAAAAAGAAAACGGAAAAATTATTTGTCTTTTGCGCCACGCAGGGCCAAGTATCATATACCATACATATAAACAGCTGACCTGCATAATTATATACTTATTGACATTTCAAAAGAACTTCATATTTATACACAATGCTGGGTTTTCAATAAATTTTTACCTAAGACCTAACACACTAAACCAACTCAAACAACTACAACCAATAAAATAATTTAAAAAAAAAAAAAAACAAACAAAATAAAATTTTAAAAAAAAAAAAAAAAAAAAAGGGGGGGAGGGATATTCCTACTCAGCCTTTAAGTGTGTCCCTGGACTATATAGTCGCTTCTCTGACCTCAGTCCATTGATATGGTATGCTTTCTTCCAGGACCAATGTTAAAAAGGATATTGGATTTTTTAATGGGGCTATAAATTGTCTTTGTTTGTCTAATGGCCACTCTAAAATTAATTTTAACCATTTATTGAAATATTTTCTGAGGTTTATCTCTCTTGTTAATTTATTATCATATAACTCAGCCCTCATTTGTAAGTTAATTAATTTTGTAAATTCAGCCAGAACAGGCACTTTTCTTAATTTCCATTTTTTAAATATTAAGTTTTGTGCCGCCATTATAGAGGTGTTAACTAACTGCCGATCTCCTGACTGTATCTGACCCTGGTAAAGGAAAAAAGATCATACTGGAGGTAAGTTCAATCCGTACCCCAACATATTTATTCAACCAATAGTTCACCTTTCCCCAAAATTGTCTGACCCTAGGACATGACCATAGACAGTGTAATAAATCTGCCCTTTCTGCACTACATTTATAGCAACAAATTTTAGATTCCTCACATACCCATTTATTCAGTCTATCAGTTGTTAAATAATAATTATTAATAATTTTCCAATGAGTTTCCCTCCAACTGATTATTGTTGTTGCTGCCGTACTTAAGTTTATACTCTTCATGACTTCGTCTTTCTGAATGTTTGGAAAATACTTTTGGAACTTCTCCCTGATTTTAACTACATGGTTAAGCCCTAGTTTCGCATATAACATATTATACCAATATGTTATTGATCTGGTACCTGCTTTGTAAAGTTTGAGCCCAAACTCTAACTCTTGCAGATTCCATCCTAGCTCACTCGATTGGGATAACATTGTAATAAAACTTCTAGCCTGCAAATAGGCATAAAAGTTCCTTTGGGAGAGCTGATATTTCTATGATATCTCGCTATAAAGTTGTACCTTGTTTGTACCTTCTATTAGAAGCTGTGCAAAGTATATAACTCCTTTCCTGTGCCATTCTCTAAAAATTACATTATGTAGACCCGGAGGAAAAGCTGGAGTTCCCAGGATAGGAAGGTATTGTGATTTTCTAAAATCTACCCCCATTGTCTTGCAGTATTTTTGCCAGGCCAAAATTATGTTTGAAATTGTTAATATCTGTTTAATATTTTCCGGTAACTTGGCATGGATATGATGTAGGGCAGATTTCAGACTGAAGGGCGCTATTAATTCTGTCTCTATATCATAATAAGTAATAAATTGTGCCTCCATTAACCAATCTATACCATATTTTACCATCGTTATCCAGTTATAATATCGTACGTTTGGTAGAGCCATGCCACACCGTATGTACCCACAATTATTTTCATTTTGATGGTACATCTATGGGCACTAGGTTTGCACCAAATTATGCAAATCTTTATATAACCAAATGGGAAGAGGATTTTCTCAATACATGCCATTGGATAGCAAACATGATGCTCTATAAATGATATATTGATGATGGGTTTATTATCTGGAAAGGTAATGAAGATCTTTGAAAGAATTAATTGTTTCGATGAATGATAATGATTATAATTTATGAATGCCTTACATTTTTAGATTTAGAGATAAAGAAAAAAGATAATAAATGATTCTCAAAAAACTATTTCAAACCTGTTGATTCTATAAACTATATTCACAGTATTAGCTGTCACATTTGGAGTTGGAAAGAAAACATCCCTAAAGAGCAATTCGTATATATGAGAAGGAATTATACAAGTTTTGAAGACTTTCTGGAAGAATCATATATTTTAAAGATTATGGCCTAGATTACAAGTGGTACGCAAACGTTAGCTTGCGTGTGATATTGAAATACCGTGCCTGCGTTAACTTGCGTGCGTTTTAAAAGTTGGAAGTTGGGTGCAAATACTTTACCTTCAACATGTAACATGTGCGCTTATCCACATGCTAGAAGTTTACTTTTGGCGATGTTTGCTCGTGAGCGAACACCCTAAATAGCACACCATTTGTAATCTGGTCCTATGTTTTTAGATATGGAATATTCTGAGAATATGATACAATAGATAATATTGTATGCTGCACTACAAGATAGTTTTCTTTAAAGGAGTCTGCTATTAGTATTGAAATGTTTTGCAAGTATTGACTGTGATGATGAATTGTGGAAATGTAAATTAAACTGTTGTATTTATGTTACAATCTGAGTTATTTTAAATACGAGGTGATATTGTTTAATGTTTAAAATGATTTTATGAAGCGTTTTGATATAAACAAGGAAGCCAACTATGGGACTGGCGAGCTTAAAGTATCCTTTCATGCAGTTCTGGCTTTGTAGTTCCCAATCAGGTAAGCTAGAGGTGAGTGATAACTATTTATGTGTATAGCCCTCTCTTAGGTATGCAGCAGAGCTATTTCTTTGTAATTGACCACTAAATAATGTGAACGTTTGTGACAAATTTAAAACCAGCATTAAGATGTGTGCATTTTATCTTGAAAAGGCCATTGGATGTGGCCAATACATGTAGATGTTCCACATTAAAAACTTTTAATGTATTTGCTTAAAACTAAAGAGCATAGTGCTTTTTAAGGAGTTGATCATCTTGTGTAAGTTTTGTCAAAATGAGTGACCTTCTGGACTACTGGAGTTTTGTTCTGTCCATATATTCATATGTTCATCTTTAAATGCTATTTTAGTTCTTGTGCTCCCTCTAGTGTTATGTTTTATCATTGTATTCAATTTAATGTATATTTTATGTGCTACCTCTGACCTTTTTGAGGTCACTTCCTGCCTCCATTTTGTTTCACTTGTGTGTGTAAATTAGTTTCACTTTCAATGTGTAAGTTTGCTAGAACTCTGCTAATAGCTTTGTAGAGGCAAATTCTTTTTATCTGGCAATTACCACTTCTGGAACCTCAGAATTCTTGTTTGCAACAATAAAGCTTGAAGGATTCATAAATCTCTGCTGTGGAATTTGTCTGAGTTAAGCTACTCTGCTGGATTCTACTAAACTGTAAGTTGGATTGCATGTTTAACTTTACATTATAAGGCAGTCATCTTGCAAATCAGTAAATGAAAACAGAATAGTAAAAAGAATACCTGCAGAGTTATTAATCTTCAATAGAAAGACTCATGTTTGGTAAACTGTACACAGTGTGTAACTAAGGACTTTATATAATATAAATGAAAAGCTGCATTGCTTGCTGCACACAGCTCAGTAAATGTTTCTGCATTTAACAAGGAAGATTTCATTAAACATCTGCACTGTCTCACACAAGATATCTGCAACAGAAAAGTGTACACTGAACTTTGTATAAACTGTCAGATTCCTCAGAGAAATGTATGACTGCAGTTAAAATAGCTCTAATCTAGTTACTTAAAATGTCTGAAAAAGAACTTGCAATACAAGATACACTGTCACAGGAGAAAGAGCAGAGCATTAGACCACAGCGTACAATAAAACCCACTGAGAAAGTCATACAAAGTTATCAAGCTGAGAAAGATGAATTAGTGGATGCATTGGATGAAATGTGGGAGAAGCTTAGAAAATGTGTATCTTTAGCAAATGAAACTATTAATGACAAAGAACAGTTAAACAAGATTGCTGACAGACTTAATGCTTGTTATGAAAATTATGAAAGGTTGTCACGCAAATATTTTAATCTGCTATCAAAAACTAATGTTGAGGAAACTGTGCAAATTCAAACCCAGTTTAATGAATCTAATCTACAGCGCAAGAAACTAGTGCAAAGCACATTAGCAACAGTTGAAAGCAGGATTGCAGACTTGCTAGAAACCAGATCACAGCGTGCTGCCTCAACAATTCGCTCAGCTAAATCTAGAAGTACTTCCTCTTCATCTATAAGCTCCGCCATTATCAAAGCACGTGCAGAAGCAGAAGCTGCAATGGTGCGCGCCTCTTTTAGCAAAAAAGAAGCAACACTGAAAATGGAGGCAGCAAAACAGGAGAAGGAAAAAGAATTAGAAGCAGCGAAAAAAGAAACAGATTTAGAAATACTGCAAAATGAAAAAGAAGTAGCTGTTGCCATGGCAAGATTAAAGGTACTTGAGGCAGCCAATACAGAAGAGCTCCTAGAATATTCTGTCAGTCTGGTGGGATCAGACTACCCAGAGAAGAGAACATGTGATTATGTTCTTAACCAGAGTGGAAAACACTACAACTCCTTTGAAGAGGAAGAAGGAGGCAATGTTCATAAAGACAGAGGTTGGAATGATGTGCACCCTACCACAAATTATTTACATCTCAATAGCGATCCAATTGCTCCAGCCAGAACAGATGCAATTCAGCGGATAAGCAGCTCAGGTGTCAATGCACAAATCACACAACCTCTTGTAAACAAACAAGTATGGGGTCCATCACAGCCACCTCCATTAAGATCAGTGAAAGAAAAGGCTTCAGCTGGATTAAATGTATCCGCGAACCCATACTATCCCTCAGCATTCAATTCCTATTACCCAAGTGATCTTCAGGCACCTCCAGTAACAAAGACTGAAAGGTTAGAGATGTCTGAGTTTGCAAGGTATATGATTCGACGTGAGCTTACTAATACAAGTCTTACAAAATTTGATGATCTGCCAGAGAACTACAGGTCTTGGAAGTCTACATTCAAGACTGCTGTTGAAGATTTAGGTATATCTGCTAGAGAAGAGCTTGATCTGCTGGTAAAGTGGTTAGGTGCTGAATCTGCAGAACGTGTCAAGAGGCTCAGAGCTGTCCATGTAGACAACCCAGTTGCAGGTTTAAAAATGATTTGGGAACGTTTGGATCAGACTTATGGTAGTCCAGAAGTAATTGAAAATGCCCTTTTAAAGAAAATACAAATATTTCCAAAAGTCACAGTTAGGGACAATCGCAAGCTACAAGAGTTAAGTGATCTTCTGCTGGAACTAGAAGCAGCTAAAGCAGATCCATGTCTATCAGGACTGTGTTATCTTGATACTGCACAAGGTGTAAATCCAATTGTGGCGAAGTTACCTCATGCTCTTCAAGATAAATGGGCAACACAAGGATCAAGATACAAGCAAGAGAATAATGTATCATTCCCTCCCTTTTCCTTTTTCAGTAAGTTCATCCAAGACATAGCAAAAACAAGAAATGATCCAAGTTTCTCTTTAACCGAATTAAATCAGTGGGCGGTGACTTCTCCAGAACATGAGAAAGAAACTTCAAGATTCAAGAACTCAAAGAAATCAGTATTTGTCCAAAAGACAGATGTAGCACCTTCCAGACAGGAAATGCAAAGTGAGAAATTAAAGAATTTAATTCAAGAATGCCCATTGCACAAGAAGCCTCACCCACTTAAGAAATGTCGTAGCTTTAGAGAAAAACCTTTGCAAGAACGCATAGAGCTTCTTAAAAATTATGGACTATGCTTCAGGTGCTGTGCTTCAACAGATCATCTTTCTAGAAACTGTAAAGCCAATATTAGATGTTCAGAATGCAATAGTGACAGACATGTGTTTGCTCTCCACCCAGAGTCTTCAAGTTCCCTTCCACTTGAAAGTATTGCCCCTGCTGAAAAGCATGGCGGGGAGAAAGCAGAAGAGACAACAAACAAAACATCTGTTGCTTCAAAATGTACTGAAATATGCGGTGAAGGACTTAGTGGAAGGTCCTGCTCTAAAATATGTCTTGTTAAAGTGTATCCTAAGGGAGAGCCTGATAAATCAGTAAGAATGTATGCAATTCTGGATGATCAAAGCAATCGATCACTGGCTAGAACTGAATTCTTCAACATATTCAACGTAAATGGTAATCCTTCATCTTACACCCTTGGTACATGTGCAGGTCAGTTTGAAACAAAAGGAAGAAGAGCTAGTGATTTCATAATAGCTTCTATTACAGATGGTATACAGTTGCCTTTACCTACACTTATTGAATGCAATCAAATTCCAGATAACAGGGATGAGATTCCTACGCCAGAAATAGCACATTACCATCCTCACATGAAACACATAGCTAGTTGCATACCAGCTCTAGAGAAGAATGCCCAGATATTGCTTTTACTTGGTAGAGACATTCTAAGAATACACAAGGTACGCCAGCAATGTAATGGACCTCATAATTCTCCATACGCTCAGAGACTTGACCTTGGCTGGGTAATAGTTGGAGATGCCTGTATAGGAAAAATCTACAGAACAGATATTACTAACTCCTTGAAAACTAATGTGTTAATTAATGGACGTCCATCTTACTTTGAGCCATGCCCAAATCACTACCATGTAAAGGAGAAACCTGGAATCTATGAACATTCATACTATGCCAGTCAAGATGATATAGTTACTCCCTTACCAGATGATGACAACATTGGAAGTACAGTGTTCCACACAACACAGCATGACAATAAACTAGCTCCTTCTATCGAAGATAAAGAATTTCTCAAGTTAATGGACAAAGAGTTTTACAAGGATGACTCAAACAGTTGGGTAGCCCCTCTGCCATTTCGCAATCCAAGACAAAGGTTACCCAACAACAGAGTTCAAGCACTCTCTAGACTTTCTTCTTTACAACGTACTCTAAAGAAAGATCCGAAGATAAAAGAACACTTTGTATCATTCATGCAGAAGATATTTGAAAATAAGCATGAAGAGCCAGCTCCTCCACTAAAAAAAGGTGAAGAATGTTGGTATCTTCCTTCATTTGGCGTCTATCATCCACGCAAACCAGGTCAAATAAGGGTTGTGTTTGATTCAAGTGCACAGTATGAAGGCATGTCACTCAATAGTGTTCTTCTTACTGGACCTAACCTTACTAACAGTCTCTTAGGAGTATTGATCAGGTTCAGGAAAGAACCTGTAGCATTCATGGCTGACATACAACAGATGTTCTATTGTTTCATTGTTAGAGAAGACAATAGGAATTACCTCAGGTTTTTGTGGCATCACAACAATGATACTAGTGCTGAGATAATAGATTATCGCATGAGAGTGCATGTCTTCGGCAACAGTCCATCACCTGCAGTGGCAATATATGGACTAAGAAGAACAGCTCAAGAAGGTGAAATGGAATATGGAACAGATGCCAGACAATATGTAGAAAGAGACTTTTATGTGGATGATGGAATCAAGTCTGTACCGACAGATGAAGAAGCCATTGATCTGCTTAAAAGAACACAAAAGATGCTATCTGTAGCAAACCTAAGGCTTCATAAAATAGTCTCAAACAGCAGCAAGGTGTTTAAAGCCTTTCCTCCAGCAGACCATGCAATGGACCTCAAAGACTTAGATCTAGGTACAGATACACCACCAGTACAACGAAGTCTTGGTCTACATTGGAACATATCAACTGATGAATTTGTTTTCAAAGTTTCTACTGATGAAAAGCCATACACTAGACGTGGTGTTTTATCAATTATTAACAGTCTTTATGACCCACTGGGGTTTGTAGCTCCAGTGACTATACCAGGAAAGTCTCTGCTTAGACAGCTTTCATCTGAGTCAAAATCCTGGGATACTTTACTACCTACAGAGAAACATCAGACCTGGGAAAAGTGGACGGATTCTTTGAAGGCTCTTGAAAAGCTCTGTATTCCACGGTGTTATGCTTTTACATCTCTATCAACAGCTACAGAGATCTACATCTTCTCAGATGCATCTACAGAAGCCAATGCAGCTGTGGCCTACCTAAAAGTGACTGACATTGAAGAAAAACCACCTGAAGGATTTATCAGCAACCGAGTAGAACACATCAGGAGATCTACAAAACCAGAGCAATGGTATTATGTACCTACTAATCAAAATACTGCAGATCTTGCAACCAGGTCATTAACTTCAGCACAATTCATGAAATTGACATGGTTGACAGGACCCGCATTCTTGTTAAACGCTACAGATACAACATCAACCAGTACTACATTTCAGTTTGTGGGACCTGATAAAGAGAACCATCTTCAAGCTACTACACTTCTTACCAGTGTACCTGGTCTTGGATTACAGAAGTTGTACTTCTTCTATTTCACATGGACTGTGATTATAAACATAGACACTGGTTGACAATTTGTAAGGATTACAATAGAGAGATGACTACAGGGGACAGTGCCAGCCCTGCTTCTCTTCAAGAATTATCATGTTAAAACAACATGGACTTATGTTTGCAATTGCATTTTGTATGTTTTCTCTCTTTGTCTTGCAGGTCTCATGGACAAAGAGACTTCAATCAACATTTTTATGTTTGTTGTTTATTGTTTGATTTATATAGTGGTATCTACAGATACCAGACGGGGAGTGTTCTGTCCATATATTCATATGTTCATCTTTAAATGCTATTTTAGTTCTTGTGCTCCCTCTAGTGTTATGTTTTATCATTGTATTCAATTTAATGTATATTTTATGTGCTACCTCTGACCTTTTTGAGGTCACTTCCTGCCTCCATTTTG
This sequence comes from Bombina bombina, assembly GCF_027579735.1. Classification (NCBI taxonomy): domain Eukaryota; kingdom Metazoa; phylum Chordata; class Amphibia; order Anura; family Bombinatoridae; genus Bombina; species Bombina bombina. Next base: position 739,627,584 of record NC_069503.1, on the reverse strand, counting down.
TTTCACTTGTGTGTGTAAATTAGTTTCACTTTCAATGTGTAAGTTTGCTAGAACTCTGCTAATAGCTTTGTAGAGGCAAATTCTTTTTATCTGGCAATTACCACTTCTGGAACCTCAGAATTCTTGTTTGCAACAATAAAGCTTGAAGGATTCATAAATCTCTGCTGTGGAATTTGTCTGAGTTAAGCTACTCTGCTGGATTCTACTAAACTGTAAGTTGGATTGCATGTTTAACTTTACATTATAAGGCAGTCATCTTGCAAATCAGTAAATGAAAACAGAATAAGTTTACCTCTGCATTGGTCAATGGGACACTATTCATCCCCTGAGGTTTGCTAAACATAAACGCCGGCAGATCAGAGCAGTGCTAGTTAGGGTTGGCACCTCAGCCATGTTTTCCTGGACACTTATGAGTTACACATGCTGCAGGGAGGAACATGTATTGTGCTTCTGGACAGCACTATTCATATTCCTCTCTGCACACCCTGCAGCATGTGTAACTTATACGTGTTCTGTATTTTAAGGGACAGGTGGCAACCCTAGTGCTGGTAAATGAGCTGTGTGGTTGATACAGTGCCTGTAACATCTACTATCCCGTGAGTGCAATCTAAGCAGAGCACACGGTGATGTTACTATAGCAACAGCACATTGGCACCTTTTGTGTCTTATGCTCCTTTACAGGCATTTCTTTGGAAGAAGCATTTCCAGAAGGACATTTATATTATTGATAGGGATATTGTAGACTGTTGATATATACTTTGTTATATATATTGTTAATGTAAAGTTTTACAATATATACAATTTGCTCTTTCATATAAATTACCATCTTTTCAAAGCAGCTTTAATAGATACTATTTGTGCATAATAAATCTATCACTTATTTGTGAATATATTTTAGTTAAGGAGCCACCATTAACAGACTGGCTGGCATAGATCACTAAACATTGAAGCTAACAACATAAAACAAATGTAAATTACAGCAGTCACCAAATGAATTCCCATGAATAATTGTTTGCCTCATCTGCAGGGAGGTATTATTGGCAAACATGAACCATATATCTTAAGGGATTAAAGGCCCAAGTTGTCATTAACTGTACAGCCAACTCTTAACTTAAATACTAATATAACTTAACATAACTTAAATAAACACAAGAGACAGATTGTGGGTGAAAGACTGCAAGCGGTCGTGTTTATTCAACATGACAACAGGTAACCGACTGTTAACTGGGATTGAGTCACTGGTCTACTCAAGTTAAACAAGAGGTCAAGACCCCGACCGGAATGTGTGACGGAGCCTTCGGAGCCCCTCCCACTGCAATGACACTAAGGGGCTTGCAGGGAGCTCACGTCACCTTGCCTACTCGAGAAGGACACCATAGGCACATACCTAAAGTTCGTAGGTCCTTCCTTTTAGCATTGACATCGCTCCACCCCGTTAGTTTTCATAAGGTATAACCCAGGGACCAAGACCTCCTGCTACCACTACCACAGTGCAATATCCCTTACCCCCGTAAAGGAGAACCCCAGCAGAGAACAGCTGTTGTAGCCGATTCCCAGCTGGGAGGGAATACATTAAGCACATGGGCTTACAAAAGGCTAGCTCGAATAACCCTACCCCTGTCGTGTTACCCCCTAAAGCAGCCCATACGGGAGCCGTAAGACACAAGCCTCCATCCGAATTCTGGGGAGGGAGGGAAAAAACAGGAGTCTTCAACCAGCGCATCAGGAAAAAGAGAGACCTGCTACTTCCTGCTGCCTTCTTTTAAAGGTAAGTCCAAGACCTCCCAATATCCTGCAACATTGTGGCCAACACTGCAGCACACTCCCATTCCACTGAGCTTTAACCCTTAAGGCTGTTCCAAGCCCATGCTGGGCTCTACACTAACCAAAGCAGCACTATATGTTCATTCAGAAATCATTCTCTACGCTGTCCACAGCCCTCCTGCCAAATATCTTACAGAAAAAGGAGAAATAAATAAAATGTTCATTAAAATGTTTATATTTAAACACTTACCCTTCTTACTTGCCATTCATATGGATCTAGATTTAAAGGGAGCCACATCCTTGATATTTGAAGCAAACAAAATCTCAAAGTATCTTATGTCAAAGAAGTTAAAAACTTGCTTCCCCCCAAAAAACAATCAGATTGCCAGAGGACAAAGGGTGTTTGTAATGAGCATCCAAAGATATTGGAGGGAATAGGATTAAGCAAGTTGTCCTACAGACCACTGTCAGAATTAAAGGGACAGTGTACACCAATTTTCATATAACTGCATGTAATATACACTGTTATAAAGAAGAATATGCACAGATACTGATCTAAAAATCCAGTATAAAACATTTTAAAAACTTACTTAGAAGCTCCCAGTTTAGCACTGTTGATGAGGTTAGGCTGTGACACTCAGTGAAAGGGGCTGGAAAAGCAGAAAGGGCAGACACTGCCCCCTCCCCCCTTCCCTGCATACGAAAAGACAGATTACACAAACAATAGCAGCTGGAGTCTGTAGACATCAGTATACATCTGATACTTTGGGGCTTGGTTGGAGTCTGAAAATCAGCACAATGTTATTAAAAGTCAAACTATAAATTGTGACAAAAACACTCCCAGATGGGATATATAAATGGATCATCTACAAAACATGTATGCAAAGAAAAATCTAGTGTACAATGTCCCTTTAAGGAAATGATCAAATAGTGTCAGAGGTTGGCAGAATAAGGCATTTTTGAAATATACATTTATTAGCAAACATGCTTCTTATAAAAAGCTATATTTAAATATGCACCATGCACCAGCATGTTAAACACAGCACTAGCTCAGAGAGCCTAAGGTGCTTGTACCATCTGGTAATGACTCAATTTGCTAATTGGAGCTCTGAGCAGCTGCAGTATTTAAGATGCTGGTGCACTGAGATTATCTAGCTATGCTTCACATGCAGAGAAAAACGCTAACTACTAAAACAGTGATAACTTTTACTAGAATCATTTTTGCCAATATATTTATAATATAAATATGTTTCTATTCAAAGATGTAATTTGTATATGTGCATTTAAATTTTGAGGGGAATGTCCCTTTAAATTAAATCATAAATTAAATATATTCATGAAATAGAAAAATTGTTTATTTTTAGCACTTATGAGGTCATCACGTGTTGCTTTACTATAGAAGCAAAATTATTATCTTGATTTTTACTGTGGCATTAGATTAATGGAGTATTTCTCTTATTGGGTCTTGAATAAATAGACGTCTTTAGTCTTTAGATGTAAAACTATAATAAGAAATGAGTTAAAGCATTCTGTACTTTAAGTATTTCCAGCAAATCATAGGCCGTGGTCCTATACATGGGTGGAATTCTGTAAGAAACAGATGCAAGTGATACACTTATTCCAATATTATTTAATAAGCACACGTTCCCCCCTCTGCACCGTGTGTTACTGTTCATTTCATTCCGTGCACAAATACTTTTTTCAGAAACTAATAAGGAGGCCATATGTTATTTATTTATAAAATAAGTACTGACTCACATATGATTTGTAAAACGAATGCTACCAATTGAAACAAAACTCATGTGGGAATAATTCTGGAAACTAACTTCAGCAGCCAAATGGATATTTCCAGCCTGCAATCATGAAATTCACCACAAAAAATAAGGATATATTCTCCTTTTAAGGTTTCATTTTCCTGTTAAAATTCAAGGTTAGCCAGTGAAACAAGGTCATTTCACCACGTGGCATACATTCATAAATGACAATGTATACATATATACAGACACATATATACAGTAAGTATATATATATATATATATATATATATATATATATACACACACCTTATATATGTATGTGTGTGTGTGTGTCTATAGTACAGCAACGGCATTCTATGCTTAAAGGGACAGTCTACACCAGAATTTTTATTGTTAAAAAAGATAGATAATCCCTTTATTACCCATTTCCCAGTTTTGCATAACCAACACAGTTATATTAACAAACTTTTTACCTCTGTGATTACCTTGTATCTAAGCCTCTGCAGACTGCCCCCTTATTTCAGTTCTTTTCACAGACTTGCACTTTAGCCAATCAGTGCTGACTCTTAGGTAACTCTACAGTCGTGTGCACAATGTTATCTATATGGCATGAACTAACACCCTCTAGTTGTAAAAAATGTCACAATGCATTCAGATAAGAGGCTGCCTTTAAGGGCTAAGAAATTAGCATACAAGCCTACCTAGGTTTAGCTTTCAACTAAATACCAAGAGAGTAAAGCAAAATTGATGATAAAAGTAAATTGGAAAGTTGTTTAAAATGACATGTCCTATCTGAATCATGAAAGTTTATTTGTGACTAGACTATCCCTTTAACACTTATTTTGACATGCATATAATGTTTGAAGAGATACATACTACAATTTGCCATTTCAGGACTCGTTTTCATTGAGCTGTGATTAGGTTTGCGAGAGGTCGTAAACCGATAAATATGATGCTTCTAATAAATTTTTTCTTTCATGAATCAGATAGAGCATGCAATTTTAAGCAACTTTCTCATTTACTTCTATTATCAATTTTTCTTCGTTCTTTTGCTATCTTTATTTGAAAAAGAAGGCATCTAAGCTAAGGAGCCAGCAAATTGTTGGTTCAGACCATGGACAGCACTTGTTTATTGGTGCTGTCCAATTAGCAAGGACAACCCAGGTTGTTCACCAAAATTGGGCCGGCAACTAAACTTTCATTCTTGCTTTTCAAATAAACATACCAAGAGAATTAAAACAATTTGATAATAGGAGTAAATTAGAAAGTTGCTTAAAATTGCATGCTCTATCTGAATCACGAAAGAAAAAATTTGGGTTCAGTGTCCCTTTAAGCGATAACTTATACCAGATTTCCAATGAAAGCGCAAATCGTTAATTGTAATATGTAATATTTAATGTTGTTCCATGTATAGGAATAGTTGCACTTATGTTCTTATGGAAATATCAGTATGTATAAAAATATATGCAAGCACATAATTACAAAATTCAAACTAGAACTATGCCTAGGGCAGCAATATATATTGCATATATTAATAAAGTGGAAAATATAATTATATTAAAAAATAGTATTTGCTTATAGTTAAAAAATATGTATTATAAATAAGTGTATCTTTGTTTTTATTTCTCTTTAGAGGTGATCACAGGTAAGGAGCGCAGATGTTAAACATACATTTTATAGTGTAAGGTTGGGTTACCATAGCAACTAATTAATTTTCAATAAATCCGATGTTAAAAGGAAGCTTTAACATTACGTTAACTTACACTTAAACGAAAAGAGCGACTGTTTCAATGGAAACCTGGTACTAAAACCGAGCTCCATTAAGATGGGTTAGCAGTGGTGTGGATGGAAACAGATTGCAACAGTTTGAAAGCTGTGATTATGCGATCTTCTATTAAAACATAATTTTAATAACCTTTATAAGAAGAGAGAAGCGCTCTACCAGGAACGAACAACAGCTCAACAGCTAGTTCTATGGCGATTTACCACCCAGGAGCAGCCTCTTTTAGACCAGTGTGCTTTTCACAGAGGAAAATGTTCCTGTTGCATATCAGTCTGATCCCACCAAGTAAGGTTAGTCCAGCCCCGAAATACTAGGCAATTCTGCTCTGAAAAAGGAACATGACAACCCCAGACGATCGTTTCGGCCTCCTATGGGCCTCGTTCTTTATTTGACCTCCCTAGGGTTATATTAATTTGCATACGAAGAGAGAAGCGCTCTACCAGGAACAAACAACAAATTATGCCTGTACTGTTTGTGACAATCATATCAGTGCAAGTGAGAAATACAAACAACTATGAAATATCAAATCATGCCATTTCTAAATGTAAGTGTCCTTAAAGGGATACTAAACACAATTTTTTTCTTTCATGTTCCAGATATAGCATGCAATTTTAAGAAACTTTCTAATTTACTATTATTATGAATTTTTATTCGTTCTCTTGCTATCTTTATTTAAAAAGCAAGAATGTAAAGCTTAGGAGCCGGCCCATTTTAGGTTTAGCACCCTGGATAGCGCTTGCTTATTGGTGACTACATTCAGCCAACCAATAAGCAAGCATAACCCAGGCTCTGAACCAAAAATGGGCCGGTTCCTAAGCTTTACATGCCTGCTTTTTAAATAAAGATAGCAAGATAACTAAAAAAATAATAATAATAGGAGTACATTAGAAAGTTGCTTAAAATTGTATGCTCTATCTGACTAATGAAAGAAATTTTTTGGATTTAGTATATTTTTAAGTGCCTATCGTCTGTCCATCCTTCAAGATATATATGGCATTTAGTGTTGAGTGTTAAGGGCTGTCTTATGATGACAATAGGTGAATGTCACACATATAAATTAGTGGTTTTTCTTGTCGAGAGAACAAAGGTGTTCCATGAATAGAGCTTTGTCAGTTTTGGGAGACCTCACCAATTTTTATTTAGAAAACTATCAGTTATCATTTGAAAAGTCCTTTTCGGGAGCTTTTTGATTTAAAACACATTCACTGTGGCCAGTTTTTATGAAAAGAAAAAAAATATTGCATTGTGATCACTCGAGAAACCCAATTCCTAATTTGAACAATACAAAAACTTTATTTTTCTAAGACGATAACGGATAGCTTGTGATCGACCCCCATATCAATAATGTTTTGCTTTTGGTCAGATAGTCATTTACAAATATTGTCTATTATACTATCTCAATATATTCTTTCATTAATAATATTAAAACAATGCTACCTTAATCGTATCTATTTTTGGAAGAAAAATTCAAAGTATATTTTATTAAAAAAAATATTTTAAAGGACCACTAAATACAGTAGAATTCCGTAATTAACACGTGCATGATAAAAAGAAAATGCAATAACACTTACTCTGAATCCCCCCCATTTACCAGCCCCCTGTATCATGTGGCAGCCATCAGCCAATCACAAACTAGTATACGTACACCCTATGAACTTGTGCACATGCTTAGTAGCAGCTGGTGCCTCAAAAAGTGTGTATATAACAAGAATGTGCAAAATTTGATAACAGAAGTAAATTGGAAAGTCTCTTAAAACTGCCTGCTCTAGTAATGCTCTCGCCCTGGAGGAGGAGTTCAGGTGCAAGGTCAGGTGATGCACCTGTTCTGATCTACCTTTCTCACAAGCCTTGGCGAGACTCGCGCCCAAACCCTCTGACCGTGGGTGGCTTGTTTAGCGAGCAAATACTGCTACTCGAACCTTTAGTGCCACAACATTGCACTAAAAAGCTGTTCCTGCAGCTTTTACTGGGACCTGATTTTTCTTGCAAGTACTCACAGGAAAAACAAATAACAATTCACGACACCATTCTCTGTATATGGGAAACTACTCCGGACTGAAGTTATGATGTGGGGTCTAGCTAAGGAACGGCACACTGCTGTTAAAAAATTAAGGCTAACTAACTTTGCTTAAGCATCTCAGCCATTCCCGCTCCTGCAATATCTATTTAAATCAAGTGCTCCGGCTGGTTACAAGCTGTGGTGAGGTTGCCTGGAGCTCATTTACATTGCCGCATATCTGGACTGAATACCCGCTCCCTATCTGATGTGCCGCACTGCTGCTGTAAGGCTTACCCTGTTTGGAGTGGTACCGGTACTTTGTTGCCTGCTGCGGCCCTTAGAGTGACTGTGCTCACCCTGCCCGGAGTCACTGGGAGTCCTCAATCTTCCCCGCTTGTTGGCCCCTCCCACCGGTACTGCGCGAGGGGTGCGGGTCGATGCGCCCTGGTGCGCTCCTGAGGTTCTCTGGCTGCTCTACTATTCAGCCGCACGCTCAGCTCTCTCGTGCATCGACTGGAGGTGAGGATCTCTGTAGTGCCCTGGTGCGCTCCTGCGGCTTCCTGATTGCTCTGCCCCATAGCTGCACGCTTGGGCTCCTTTCCACACTGACCAAGGGGAAAGATTACTGCTCCGCTTGCTCCGCTCCTGTGGTCTCCTGGCGGATCTTCTACACGGCTCCACGGTCAGCTCTTCCTCTGCAGTAATACAGCTGTACCTCTGTGTTCTCTCTCGTTGAAAGGTGCCCCTCTCCCAACGGTGCTGCGTGAGGGGGGACTGCCCTGGGCCAAGGTGACTGTTAGAACTCCTGGGACAAGTCAGGTAACTTTTCTGCATGCTTGCCTACAATATATGGTTGGATCTTTACTGACTGTTGCTTGTTGCCCAGTACCCTGAGGAGGGAAAGAAGAAAATGTACATACTACAGGATATAGACTGCCTCACTTTTGTTATAAATGTTTTCATGTAGTACTATTAATGTCTGCACTATTATAAGAGTTCTATAAGGCTATAAGATCATCACAAAATAATGAATGCTGACCCTAATTGTTAGGTGTCTCTAAATCTAGAATTAAGTTCATATTGTGTCTAAATAAAAACAAGTGGTTTGCGGGGCTAACATTTAACCCTTTTTAACAGTAGACCCACTGTTCCTCTTACATACTTCTTTCTGAAGCAACTTTCTGGATATATTATTGATGGTATAAAAACCCCATCTTTTTGGCCTCCTTTATATGCATTTTTCAGAAATATCTATGCTGATATAGAGGTCTACATCTCTAGGACAGTGCAATTAATACCTCTGGAACTTGCAGGCATAGAATTTGATAAAAAAAAAAATTCTGTACATTAATAACAGGGCATAACTCAAGGGAGTCTCCGTTAAAGATATGTTTTAGATCCTAATAAACTTACATAAACTAAGTATTTAGGGTATAATAATACTGTCATAATCTACTAATTGGCTCTAGGTTCAAGGTAAACCTGCTTGTTAGCTATATATTCTCTCTTCTCTTCTTAAGCAGGAAGGGAAGAGGGAAAGGGAGGAGAGAGGGTAGGGAGGAAATATCTTCCTTGGATTTCAATATTAGAGTGAACATTAGCTTTCCCTAGCAGGTCTCTGTAACATTGATTTTCTATATCAAATCTACTTTTCTAAGTTTACTAAAAATTATCTGGACACAGGGATAGGCTAATATAGACTCCCTGTACACAAATAAATATTTGTTAAAGCACAACTCTATACGAATATCCACTGGTAATATATTTCAATAAAGCGCACACAAAGTGAATTAAAAACGCAAAATTAACTAGAGGATATTTATACTTTGTAGTGAGGATTTAAAAATTCATCCTTTTTTTAGGTGTAACCAAGTGGGGTAAAACTCACACAGTTTCAACAAATACTCCCTTTTTTCTACCTCTGTGGCTGGACCTCTCATATAAATAGCTAATCACCCCCATATAGGCACCTCCCTTTTCCCTTCCACCTCCACGTAACCTGCACTAGCTCACTTCATCCTCACCTTTTAGATGGAGGATTAATTACCTCCTTAAAACTTCATACTCACCCCTGCGGTTTTTTTTTTTGTTTTTTGTTTTTGTTTTTTTTTCTTTCTCTCTCTCTCACGGCAATAATTCTCACTTTTGGTTTTTTTTCAACTCATGGATAAATTTTTACACACTACACATAAGACCCCTTCTCCAGCCATGGCAGCTAGACAAAGGGATAGGAAACCTAGGAACATGCAAGAAACTGTTACTGATATACAACCAAGTGTGGCTAAAGTATCAGAATTACAAGAAGCAACAAGCATTCAAAATCTTGTTACTAGTATTTCAGATGCTCTTACCCCTAAATTTGACGCCCTCAAAACTGAACTTAGACAAGATATTCTCCTGTTATCACAGGAAGTTCGGCAGTTCTCCACTAGACTGCAGGAACCGGAACAAAGGGTATCTGATCTGGAGGACCTAACAATTCTACATGGTTCCAAACTTGAAAATGTAAATATTAATATACAAAAAATTCAAAACAAATTAGAGGATTTAGAGAATAGATCCAGAAGGAACAATGTAAGAATTGTGGGTCTTCCAGAGGAACAACAAAATGAGAACCTTATTTCCTTTATTTCAGAGTTATTACCCAAAATTTTGAAAATACCATCCACACATCAACCTATTCTGGTTGAGAGAGTGCACAGACTTGGTCCCCTTCGTACAGATAACATAGGCAGAAATAAACCTAGACTGGTTATAGCAAAATTATTGAACTACCAGGACAAAGTTATTCTATTTCAGCATTATCGTAGACAACCGATTACTTTTGAAGGGGCCAAAATCTTATTGTTTCAAGATTTTTCTGTGGATACAGCAACAAAAAGACGGGAGCTTGCTCCCATTTGTTCCAAGTTTATAGAAAAAGGCTATCGGGCGATGATAATATACCCCCACAAACTTAAGGTCATAGCACTTGAGAGAATGCATTGGTTTGATGAAGCCAGTCAGGCTGAAAAATTCTATAAAACACTAAATAATGGAAGTTAATAAAAAATGGCTGAAATTCAGGTTCTTATTTGGGCAGACCCTTGCTGTTTGACAGACATGGGTCGTGGGACTCTTTTCCCCCACGTGCGGGGTAAATTAATTTTATTTTTTCTCTTTTTTTTTTTTCTCTCTCCCTCCCCTGTCTCTTCTCCCCTTCTCCTTCTCTCTTCCTCTCCTCTTTTTATATATTAAATGGATCCAATAGATAAATGTAAAATAGTGTCTTGGAACGTAGGAGGGATTTCTACACCCATTAAACGAAAGGCAATCCTTACACAATTACATAAATCCCAAACTGATATTGGTTTCATACAAGAAACCCATTTATCTGCTGAAGAATCTTTAAAATTAAAGACTTCTTGGGTTAAAGAAGTATATTTTGCTACGGGTATTAAGAGAAAGAGGGGGGTAGCAATATTAATAGGTAAAAGGATTAAAGCAGAGGTTGTCAATTTTGTCGCTGATCCGGGGGGGAGGTATGCCCTATTAAAAATAAAAATTGCACAGAGGATGTATACGCTCTGTAATATTTACGGCCCAAATGTGTTTGATGCAGAGTACTGGAACACTCTCCAGTCAAAGCTCCTATCCTATATAGAAGGTCTTTTGATTGTTGGAGGTGATTTCAACATGGCACCACAATGCCCAGTAGATAGGCTAAGACAAGATATTAAACACCCGAAACAAAAAAGAGATAACTTAGAATCTAAAATGTATAGAAAAATCAAGACTAACTTAGCTCTATGTGACATTTGGAGGAATCAGAATCCATCTGCTCAAATGTTTACATGCCTTTCGAAGGCTCACAAGAAGGCTCATTAGACAAGGGAGGAGCAGTTGAAGGCTCATTAGACAAGGGAGGAGCAGTTGATATCACAAGAAGGCTCATTAGACAAGGGAGGAGCAGTTGATGTAGCATATCTAGATTTCAGCAAAGCATTTGACACCGTCCCACACAATAAACTTATTCACAAACTATATCTCCTTGGTCTAGATTCAAAAATTGTGAACTGGGTGGAATGCTGGCTTAAGGACAGAAAACAAAGTGTCTTAGTAAATGGAGTTCATTCAGCAGAGGGGGCTGTTACTAGTGGTGTTCCTCAGGGGTCAGTTCTGGGGCCTGTTTTGTTTAACATATTTTTCTGCGATATCAGCAAAGGGCTACAGGGGAAAGTATGTCTCTTTGCAGATGATACAAAAATTTGCAACAGAGTGGATGTTCCAGGGGGGGTAGACAAAATGAGAAGTGATATACAACAATTGGAGGATTGGACAAATGACTGGGGTCTAAAGTTTAACACAGCAAAGTGTAAAATAATGCATTTAGGGAAGAAAAATCCAATTGTATTGTGTGCAGTTCTGGAGACCATATCTTCAGAAGGATATTAACAAACTTGAATCTGTGCAAAGGAGGGCTACCAAAATGGTACATGGTCTAAAAAATAAAACTTACCAGGATAGGCTCAATGACCTAAATATGTATAGCTTAGAGGAGAGAAGGGAAAGAGGTGATATGATAGCAACTTTCAAGTACATTAAAGGGTTTAGTAAAACTGAGGCTGTGGGTATTTTACATAAAATGGAAAATTCAAGAACAAGGGGTCATGAGCTCAAGCTAAAGGGTAGTAGATTCAGAAGTAATTTGAGGAAGCACTTCTTTACAGAAAGAGTGATTGATTTATGGAATAAACTTCCTCAAGAGGTAGTAGCAACAAACACTGTGGGGGACTTTAAAAATGCATGGGACAAGCATAGGGCTATCCTACGAACTAGATAAGTTTATACTGTTAGGTAAGGTCGGGCAGACTTGCTGGGCCTATGGCTCTTATCTGCCGTCAATATCTATGTTTCTATGTTTCTATGTCTAGAATAGATGTATTTTTGATTGATGAGCGCTTTATATCAACAAGGGTCAAGGCTGAGATAATGCCTATACTCATATCAGACCACGCACCTATCTCTCTTGTGCTACAATTAGCTCATATATTCCCTAACCCAGCTCGTTTCCTTTTTCCATATTATCTTGCATCTGATTCAAAATTTAAAAATCGGCTTTTAAATACATATAAAGAATATGTACATTTTAATAGAGAGCATTTGGAAAACCCTGAATTATTCTGGGAGACTGCGAAAGCAGTAATGAGGGGGGAAATCATTGCATACAATGTTGCTCTACTTAAAAAAAACTAGATTAAAAGAAAAAGAAGCATGTACGCTTTTGCTTAATTCTTATAATCAATATTTACTTAGCAAAACCCCCCTTAATTGGGCAAAATGTGTGGGAGCTAAAAACGAGAGAGACACCTTCATCTTATTCCAAGAATCTCAAAAAGAACTGAAAATCCAGGCCAGAATGTACAGATATGGCAACAAATCTGGTAAAATGCTGGCTAAATTAATTAAAAATGAAAAAAAACAACCAAATATAGATAAAATCCAGCATAAAGGGGAATACCTTACTAAACCTGACGATATTCTTGGTGTATTTTATCAATATTATAAGGAGCTTTACACGCTCAAAAGTAATGATACAAAGAAATCCGCTGATTTCTGGAGCGGAATTAAATATCTTACACTAACCCCAGAAGTTACTAACAGTCTCAATGCCCCTATCACGGCAGAAGAGATCGGGAAAATAATATCTAACCTATCTATCAATAAAGCAGCTGGTCCCGATGGTCTCCCTAGCGAGTTTTACAAAATTGTGTCTACTGAAGTTATTCCGCATCTTTGTATTCTTTTCAACAGTTTCTATATTGATGGTAAACCCATCCCCCCCTCTTTTCCGCATTCCTATACAACACTGATACTCAAAGGAGGTAAAGATCCTTCTTGTAAGGAGTCATATAGACCAATTGCTTTACTCAACGGCGATTATAAAATCTTAGCTGCAATTTTGGCATCCAGACTACAAGGGGCTCTTACAAAAATCATTCATACAGATCAATCAGGGTTCCTAAATAATAGGAATTCTGCCACAAAAATCAGGGAGGTCCTGGTTGTGACAGAGTATTATGAGGCAATGTCTGAGGGGGATAGTGGGAGAGAGGGTACACAGGATCTTGCTATCCTATCCATTGATGCTGAAAAGGCGTTCGATTCAATCACTCATGAGCATATTTATTCTTCTTTAAATCATTTCGGTATCAGGGGTAATTTTTCTGATTTTGTTGCGAATCTTTACACCCAACCCTCCACAAAATTGATAGTAAATAGGAACATCTCCTCCTCTATCTTTTTAGGTAGAGGAACACGCCAGGGTTGCCCTCTCTCCCCGCTTCTTTTCGATATTGCTATTGAGCCGTTGGCAATTAAAATAAGACAATCTTTAGATGGTATTAAAATTCACAACCATGAAATAAAAACTGGGCTCTATGCAGATGATTTGCTTGTTTATATGACAAATACCAAATTAAATATGCCTAAGCTTTTTCATATAATGGATCACTTTGGTTCCTTCTCAGGTTACAAAGTAAATATGACAAAATCTGAAATATTTTGGCTCAGGAACAATATAAATTCAGTATCAAATATCCCCTTCCGACAGGTTACGGATTCCTTTAAATACTTAGGGATTCATATCCCGGTTAAAAGCGTCGATCTTTACAATCTTAATATTCCTCCAGTACTGAAAATGATTAAAGAAAAACTTAAAGATTGGCAAAACCTGCCATTATCACTATCTGGCCGGATTGCTTTATTTAAAATGGCCCTCTTACCGAAATTACTTTATATTCTTCAAAATACACCATTATTACTACTTGGAAAAGATATTCGTTCAATTAATAGTGCACTTATAGAATTTCTTTGGCAAGGGAAAAGATCAAAAATTTCTTTCGGAAAACTTTCAGTACCAAAAGAATGTGGAGGACTGGCCTTACCTGATATAAGGCTTTACAATCTCTGTTTTCTTGCGCGCATAGTCACAGACTGGATTTCATGTAATAACTATGTTCTAAATAACGAACTGGAATCTAGTGTCTCTCATCCTTATTGGCCTTCCGCATTGACTCATCTAGACATAAAAGAAATCCCGACAGAAATTAAAAAGCTTAAAACATTTTACAACCTGCTTAAAGCCTGGCAAAAAATAACCAAGCTCCTTCTAATTAACAGTAAAGCTTCTATCTATCTCTCGATATTAGGAAATCCTAAATTCCAAGCAGGAATTCAGTCTGCGGTCTTCAGAAGATGGGACTCTGCGGGTCTAAAGAACGTTCACCAAATAGTAGACAAAGAGAGACAATGTATTAAATCATTCCAGGAATTAAACACAGAGTTTAATTTGCCAAACCGAGACTTCTTTGCTTATCTGCAACTTCGACATTTTGCGTCGGAATTAGTCAAAGAAAAAGGCTGGAACTGGAGCATGGGCAAACTTGATGACTGGTTAGTATTAACCAGAAATGCTCATATGTCCATTACACCATGTTATTATTTCTTGGGTTCAAACAAGGGTGTCTCCGTCTTAACACAGCTGGCATTATTCTGGAACACATTAATTGTTCAGTGCAACATAGATCTAAAAACTCTGCAACTTTCAATTAAAAAGGTGGCTAAGAATACACTCTCGGCCACATGGCGAGAGGCCCATGTTAAATTCCTCCATAGGGCATATTTTACCCCCGAGAAAGGCTATAGATCTGGCAACTTAGGGTTTAATAAATGCCCCAAATGCTCATACTTTGCAGCAGATTTCCCACACATGGTATGGCACTGTCCAAAAATTAAAATTCTCTGGCTTAAAGTGGAATATTGGTTAAGAAATGTACTAAAAATAGCTCCTCTTTCTCTAACATTCTATCAGACAGTACTCTGCTTAAAGAAAGAACCTGGTAAACAAAATAATGAAAAAATTGTAATCTCCACTATCCTTGCTACCAGATATCTAATCTGCAAAAAATGGAAGAGTCGCTCAATTCCTAGTATTTCTGAAGTGAAAAATTGCATGAAAAAACAATGTATGTTAGAACAAAGAGATATCTAGATAAATCTAGAAAATGATCAGGACATCAATAGGTTCTTCAATAATTGGGCAACTTTCTTAAAAATATTTTCTCCCACTGAAATAAATCATATAATTTTCCCTTTTAAAAACACAGAAATAGTTTTACTAGCGAACTGATAGATATTGGGAGGTGGGCGGGCGAAGGAGACGGGAGGGAAGGATCCTTTTCTGTTTTTCCTTCCTTTTTTTTTCTTTTTTTTTCTCTTTTTCCTTCTCCTCGCACGTGGGGGGAGAAGGTAAAGGGTAGGGATGAAAAAGCAAATAAAATTCCAAGACATTTTCAGAGATGAATGTATAAGATGTTAAGATGTAACAATATTATGAATTGTATGAAATATAATCTCAAAGTTATATGTTAAGAGGAATTAACATAACAATGTTTAAGTTAAGCAAGGTAATAAGATTATACTGTGCTTTAATAGCATGCTAGTTTTTAATTGTTTACTTTTCTTATTTTTTGTTTTTTTATGTACATGATAACAAATATTTTATTTCTGTTTTCTGAATTATGTTTTGGTTCATAAATAAAAGATTTAAAAAAAAAAAACTGCCTGCTCTATCTGAATCATGATAGTTTGATTTTGACTTTAGTGTCCCTTTAAACAGCATTACTATATGATTTTATATGTTTCACTTATCTTATTATTTTAAACTTGCAAATATAACATTTTAAAGGGGCCGTGTTACGGAAGAGGAGTACCATACATGGATGCATAGATTGCACCGATCCCCTGGTTCAAAACTTGCCAGTTCTCTTAATAGACAGGATCAGAGACAAGTTAGATGTAACAAGTCCTAAAAGACAAAAAAGGCAGAGGCGCTCTTGGTGCAGACAACCTAGTAACAGTGTTATGTAGCACTTGTGTTAGTAATGGGAGCGGTACTCACAAGTGTAGATGCACTAGCGGTGCAATATCAGATGAGCCGAAGCTTCAGAGCCGCTCGGCTGACTCAAAACTATCCGGTCCGATGTATGGGTACAAAGTGGATCCACGGAGCTTCCAATATAGCGATACCTATAAAACAAGGAAAAGAAAAGACGCCCTTGGTGCAGAACAGACCGGTACTGTGAAACACAGATAATAGGTGCTGTGAAATTCTACTCACAAAGGAGTCGTGCAATCTCCTTTGTGAGTAGAATTTCACAGCACCTATTATCTGTGTTTCACAGTACCAGTCTGTTCTGCACCAAGGGCGTCTTTTCTTTTCCTTGTTTTATAGGTATCTCTATATTGGAAGCTCCGTGGATCCACTTTGTACCCATACATCGGACCGGATAGTTTTGAGTCAGCCGAGCGGCTCTGAAGCTTCGGCTCTTCTGATATTGCACTGCTAGTGCATCTACACTTGTGAGTACCGCTCCCATTACTAACACTAGTGCTACATAACACTGTTACTAGGTTGTCTGCACCAAGAGCGCCTCTGCCTTTTTTGTCTTTTAGGACTTGTTACATCTGAGCATATCATAAGGAGAGAGCAGCTACCCGATGGGGAACACCTGATGTTCGTTCTCATATCAAGATTACCATTTTGATTTGGTTACACATTTATGGACTTTGGTTGGACTATTATTTGAGAAAGATCATTACAAGAATCACAGCAAGCTTTTATATTTATTTTTCTGGTGAATATATATATATGATATAATTTTTCACAATTTAATTTTATTTATTTTTATATTCACTATTATCATTTATTATATATATTTATATTTTATCATATATACTTATTCAGTTTATTTCATACATTTCAGAGAGTAGCATAACAAAGGTGCATCTCTTTTTTTGTGGACACATCATACTATAGTGAGTTGTGTGTTGTTCCACTAATTGTTTGTCAGAGACAAGTTACCCAAGCGTAGTATAAGAGAAAAAAAGAGAAAAAGAGAAAAAAGAGAAAAAAAGAATCTAGTTATGGGCTATGGACTTTTGCATTCAGTTCTTCATTCAGTACAATGTACACACACTGTCAAAACTCTTTTAAAAAGATGGTGGCTGCCTTTCCAACATGTCCACCACCAGATGATGAATAGATGAGACCTAGAGGCCTACTTATCAAGACGTCAACTATACTGCATTCACCGGCACCAATACACTTGCCTAACATTGCGGCCGCGGACCTGAATACGCTCTCCTTATTTATCAAAAAAGCTGTCAAAAAGCCGCGCACCAAGTACGGGGCGATGAGCAGCGGACTGTTGTTAACTAGCAGTCATCAATCTTGCTGCTATTCGGCTTTTTCCCAACAATATTTATACCCTGTCACTAAACACCGCCACTATACTAAAATGTTTAACCCCTATCCCACCACTCCTGGAGCCCACCGCAACGCTAATAAAGTTATTAACCCCTATCCCGCTGCTCCCGGAGCCCACTGCAACTCTAATAAAGTTATTAACCCCTATCCTGTCACTCCCGGAGCCCTCCGCAACTAAATAAATATATTAACCCCTATCCCACCGCTCTCTAAGCCCTCCGCAACTAAATAAATGTATTAACCCCTATCCCGCTGCTCCCCGAGCCCACCGCAACTAAATAAATGTATTAACCCCTAGCCTCCCATATCACTACCACTTACTAAACCTATTAACCCCTAAACTGCCAGCCCCCCACATCGCTATAAACTAAATTAAGCTATTAACCCCTAAACCTAACAACCCGCTAACTTTACATTAAATATTAACTCATCCCTATCTTATAATAAATTTAAACTTACCTTTAGAATTCAAATAAACTAAATTAAACTTTTAATTAACCTACCCTAACTATCATACTACAATTACATTAATTAAACTATATTAAACTACTAATTAACCTACCCTAACTGTTATACTACAATTACATTAAATTATATTAAACTATTTATTAATCTACCCTAACTATTATACTACAATTATATTAAATGACATTAAACTATATTAAACTATTAATTAACCTACCCTGTTATACTAAAATTACATTAAACTACAAATTAAATTAACTATATTACATATTTAAAAACCTAACCCAACTCAAATTATTTAAATCTACAATAAAAAATTACTAAGTTACAAAAAACTAACAACTAAGTTACACAAAATAAAAAAACACTAAGTTACAAAAAATAAACACTAATTATACAAAATAAAAAATAAATTATCAAATATTTAAACTAATTACACCTAATCTAATAGCCCTATCAAAATAAAAAGTCCCCCCAAAATAAAATAAAACCCTAGCCTACAATAAACTACCAATGACCCTTAACAGGGCCTTTTGCGGGGCATTGCCCCAAAGAAATCAGCTCTTTTACCTGTAAAAAAATACAAACAACCCCCCAACAGTAAAACCCACCACCCACACAACCAAACCCCCCAAATAAAAACCTATCTAAAAAACCTAAGCTCCCCATTGCCCTGAAAAGGGCATTTGGATGGGCATTACCCTTAAAAGGGCATTTAGCTCTTTTTCAGCCCAAACCCCTAATCTAAAATTAAAACCCATCCAATAAACCCTTAAAAATACCTAACACTAGCCCTTAAAGATCCATTTACAGTTTTTGAAGACCTGACATCCATCCTCAACGAAGCGGCAGAAGTCCTCAGCGAAGCTGGCAGAAGTCTTCATCCAAGCGGGCCGAAGTCTTCATCCAACCGAGCAGAATTCTTCATCCACACGGCATCTTCTATCTTCATCCATCCGGTGCGGAGCGGCTCCATCTTCAAGACATCCGGCCCGGAGCATCCTCTTCTTCCGACGTCTTCTGAACAATGAAGTTTCCCTTTAAATGACGTCATCCAAGATGGTGTCCCTTACATTCTGATTGGCTGATAGAATTCTTTCAGCCAATAGGAATTAAGGTGGAAAAAATCCTATTGGCTGTTGTAATCAGCCAATAGGAATGAGCTTTCATCCTATTGGCTGATCCAATCAGCCTATAGGATTGAGGTTGCATTCTATTGGCTATTCCAATCAGCCAATAGAATGTGAGCTCAATCCTATTGGCTGATTGCAACAGCCAATAGGATTTTGTCCACCTTAATTCCTATTGGCTGATTCTATCAGCCAATCGGAATGTAAGGAACGCCATCTTGGATGATGTCATTTAAAGGGAAACTTCATTGTTCAGAAGACGTCAGAAGAAGAGGATGCTCCGCGCCAGATGTCTTGAAGATGGCGTCCCTTACATTCCGATTGGCTGATAGAATTCTATCAGCCAATAGGAATTAAGGTGGAAAAAATCCTATTGGCTGTTGCAATTAGCCAATAGGATTGAGCTTTCATCCTATTGGCTGATCCAATCAGCCAATAATTGAGCTTGCATTCTATTGGCTATTCCAATCAGCCAATAGAATGCAAGCTCAATCCTATTGGCTGATTGCAACAGCCAATAGGATTTTTTCCACCTAAATTCCTATAGGAATCGGAATGTAAGGAACTCCATCTTGGATGACATCATTTAAAGGGAAACTTCATTGTTCAGAAGACAACGGAAGAAGAGGATGCTCCACGCCGGATGTCTTGAAGATGGAGCCGCTCCGCGCCGGATGGATGAAGATAGAAGATGCCGTCTGGATGAGGATTTGTGCCCGGTTGGATGAAGACTTCGGCCTGCTTGGATGAAGTCTTCTGCCGGCTTCTCTGAGGACTTCTGCCGCTTCGTTGAGGATGGATGTCGGGTCTTCAAAAACTGTAAGTGGATCTTTGGAGGTTAGTGTTAGTTTTTTTTAAGGGTTTTTTGGGTGTGTTTTAATTTTAGATTAGGGGTTTGGGCTGAAAAAGAGCTAAATGCCCTTTTAAGGGCAATGCCCATACAAATGCCCTTTTCAGGGCATTGGGGAGCTTAGGTTTTTAGATAGGTTTTTATTTGGGGGTTTTGGTTGTGTGGGTGGTGGATTTTACTGTTGGGGGGTTGTTTGTATTTTTATTTACAGGTAAAAGAGCTGATTTAATTGGGGCAATGCTCCGCAAAAGGCCCTTTTAAGGGCCATTGGTAGTTTATTGTAGGCTAGGGTTATTTTTTATTTTGGCGGGGCTTTTTTATTTTCATAGGGCTATTAGATTAGGTGTAATTAGTTTAAATATTTGATAATATATTTTTTATTTTGTGTAATTTAGTGTTTAGTTTTTTTTGTAACTTAGTGTTTTTTATTTTGTGTAAATTAGTTGCTAGTTTTTTGTAATTTAGTAATTTTTTATTGTAGATTTAAATAATTTGAGTAGGGTTAGGTATTTAAATATGTAATATAGTTAATTTAATTTGAAGTTTAATGTAATTTTAGTATAACAGGGTAGGTTAATTAATAGTTTAATATAGTTTAATGTAATTTAATGTCATTTTAGTATAATAGTTAGGGTAGATTAATAAATAGTTTAATATAGTTTAATGTAATTTTAGTATAATAGTTAGGGTAGGTTAATTCATAGTTTAATATAGTTTAATTTAATTATAAAGGTAAGTTTAAATTTATTATAAGATAGGGATGAGTTAATATTTAATGTAAAGTTAGCAGGTTGTTAGGTTTAGGGGATAATAGGTTAATTTAGTTTATGGCGATGTGGAGGGCTGGCGGTTTAGGGGTTAATAGGTTTAGTAAGTGGGAGGCCAAGGGTTTAGGGGTTAATACATTCA
Source organism: Bombina bombina (assembly GCF_027579735.1). Classification (NCBI taxonomy): domain Eukaryota; kingdom Metazoa; phylum Chordata; class Amphibia; order Anura; family Bombinatoridae; genus Bombina; species Bombina bombina. The sequence continues at coordinate 739,606,618 of NC_069503.1, read as the reverse complement.
TTTAGTTGCGGTGGGGTCTGGGAGCGGCGGGATATAGGTTAATAACTTTATTTAGTTGCGGCGGGGTCTGGGAGTGGCGGGATAGGGGTTAATAACTTTATTTAGTGGCGGCGGGGTCCAGGAGCGGCAGAATAGGGGTTAATAACTTTATTTAGGTTGCAGCGATGTCTGGGCGGCAGATTAGGGGTGTTTAGACTCGGGGCTTATGTTAGGGTGTTAGGTTTAAACGTAACTTTTATTCTAGCATAGAAATCAATAGGATATCTGGCAGCAGCGAACATAAGCTTTTGCTGCTTTCAGACTCCCATTGAGTCCTATGGCATCAGCGGCTTCCAGGGTGGCGGATTGAAAAGCAGGTACGCTGGACCGGAATAGTGGCAAGCGTACCTGTTAGAAGTTTGTTAACTTGCAAAAGTTGTCAGCTAGTGCCGAATTTGTATTCGGAACATCTGTAATGACGTAAGTATCGATCTGTGTCGGACTGAGACCAGCGGATCGTATGTTACGTCCCAGATTTCAACTTTTGCCGGTCTGTAGGTTTTGATAAATGAGGCGAATCAGGCTCTCCACAATTACACTGCGGAATTCCAGCGTATTTGCAGTTGACGGCTTGATAAATAGGCCTCTAAGAATGCTTGATGAGTGCAGTGACTTCTATTAGTGACCTGTCTTCTGTTCAGGACTATATGTATTGACAGAGTAAATATTTGGGTGTTTACTATCCATGGTAGCAATAGCACTAATTGATATTTAACCTTTCGGCTACCTTTTTAACACTGATAAACTATAAGGCTGAGAGCTGCCCATAGTCCCATTTTTGGAGTGGTTATATGCAGGAAGGATTTATTAAGTCAAATTAATTTAAATCACTAGTCAGATTGATTTAAATCAATTTAAATAATGTTTTTTATTTTTAGAATAACTTTTCCTGTTATTTTTCCAGTTATATCAGATCATTACTGATTTGGTTATATATCATAAGATATGCATAGATAGAGCATTGAAATGAATGAAATTATTAGGAACTATCTCCAGTTTAATAGGTTAATCATTCATATTTGACCAACTTTTCAGCTGAACCTTATTGGAAGGAGAAATAAAATGATTACCTTAATAATAACAATTTAAAAAGTTTTATTTAAAGGGACAGTCTAGTCAAAATTAAACTTTCATGATTCAGATAGGGCATGCATTTTTGAACATCTTTCCAATTTACTTTTATCATTACATTTGCTGTGTTCTCTTGGTATTCTTTGTTGAAAACTAAACCAAGGTAGGCTCCGTTACTAATTTCTAAGCTTTTGAAGGCTGCCCCTTATCTCAGTGCATTTTGACAGTTGTTCACAGCTAGGCAGCGCTAGTTCATGTGTGTAATATAGATAACATTGTGCTCACTCCCATGGAGTTATTTTTGAGTCAGCACTGGTTGACTAAAACCAGTGCTGACTCAAAAATAACTAAATGGGGCTTAGATACAAGGTAATCAAAGAGGTAAAAAGTGTATTAATATAACAGTGTTGGTTATGCAAAACTGGGCAATAAGTAATAAAGGGATTATCTATCTTTTTAAACAATACAAATTCTGGTGATTCTGATGATTCAGAATAAACATGCAATTTTTAATTATTTTCCAATTTACACTGTTTAAAAGCATACACCTAGATTTAGAGTTTTGCGGCCAAAGGGGTGCGTTAGCTACGCATGGTTTTTTTTCCCCCGCACCTTTTAAACAACGCTGGAGTTCTCAGAAGGGCTGCGTTAGGCTCCTAAAAGGGAGCGTACAGGCATATTTACCGCTACTGCAACTCTCAATACCAGCGTTGCTTACGGACGCGGCCAGCTTCAAAAACATGCTCGTACACGATTCCCCCATATGAAACAATGGGGCAGTTTGAGCTGAAAAAAAAAACACCTGCAAAAAAGCAGCGTTCAGCTCCTAACGCAGCCCATTGTTTCCTATGGGGAAACACTTCCTAAGTCTGCACCTAACACCCTAACATGTACCCCGAGTCTAAACACCCCTAACTTTACACTTATTAAACCCTAATCTGCCGACCCCGCTATCGCTGACCCCTGCATATTATTTTTAACCCCTAATCTGCCGCTCCGTACACCGCCGCAACCTACGTTATCCCTATGTACCCCTAATCTGCTGCCCCTAACACCGCTGACCCCTATATTATAATTATTAACCCCTAATCTGCCGCCCCCAACGTCGCCGCAACCTACCTACAATTATTAACCCCTAATCTGCCGACCGGACCTCACCAATACTCTAATAAATGTATTAACCCCTAAAGCTAAGTCTAACCCTTACACTAACACCCCCCTAAGTTAAATATAATTTTATTCTAACAAAATAAAATAATTCTTATTAAATAAATTAATCCTATTTAAAGCTAAATTCAATCAGCCAATCAGATTTTTCCTACCTTAATTCCGATTGGCTGATAGAATCCTATCAGCCAATCGGAATTCGAGGGACGCCATCTTGGATGACGTCATTTAAAGGAACCTTCATTTGGACTTAGGACGTCGTTAGAAGAGGATGGATCCGCGTTGGCTGCTTCAAGATGGTCCCGCTCCGCACCGGATGGAAGAAGATAGAAGATGCCGCCTGGATGAAGATGTCTACCGGTCCGGATGCCCTCTTCTTGCCGGATAGGATGAAGACTTCGGACCCTCTTCTGGACCTCTTCTTGCCGGATAATATGAAGACTTCGGACCCTCTTCTGGACGGATCGGTGATACCCGGCGTGGTGAAGATAAGGTAGGAAGATCTTCAGGGTCTTAGTGTTAGGTTTTTTTAAGGGGGGTTTGGGTTAGATTAGGGGTATGTGGGTGGTGGGTTGTAATGTTGGGGGGGGGGTATTGTATGTTTTTTTACAGGCAAAAGAACTGTTTTCTTTGGGGCATGCCCCGCAAAAGGCCCTTTTAAGGGCTGGTAAGGTAAAAGAGCTGTAAAATATTTATTTTAGAATAGGGTAGGGCATTTTTTTTATTTTGGGGGGCTTTGTCATTTTTTTAGGGGGCTTAGAGTAGGTGTAATTAGTTTAAAATTCTTGTAATCTTTTTTAGTGTTTTTGTTTTGTAATTTAGTGTTTGCTTGTTTTTGTAATTTAGTTTAGTTGATTTAATTGTAGATAATTGTAGATAGTTTATTTAATTAATTTATTGATAGTGTAGTGTTAGGTTTAATTGTAAGGATTTATTTTACAGGTAATTTTGTAATTATTTTAACTAGGTAACTATTAAATAGTTATTAACTATTTAATAGCTATTGTACCTGGTTAAAATAAATACAAAGTTGCCTGTAAAATAAATATTAATCCTAAAATAGCTACAATGTAATTATTATTTATATTGTAGCTATATTAGGGTTTATTTTACAGGTAAGTATTTAGCTTTAAATAGGATTAATTTATTTAATAATATTTATTTTATTTTGTTAGATTTAAATTATATTTCATTTAGGGTTAGACTTAGCTTTAGGGGTTAATACATTTATTAGAGTAGCGGCGAGTTCCGGTCGGCAGATTAGGGGTTAATAATTGTAGGTAGGTAGCGGCGACGTGGGGGGGGCAGATTAGGGGGTAATAAATATTATGTAGGGGTCGGCGATGTTAGGGGCAGCAGATTAGGGGTACATAGGGATAATGTAGGTTGCGGCGGTGTGCGGTCGGCAGATTAGGGGTTAAAAAAATTTAATAGAATGGCGGCGATGTGGGGGGGCCTCGGTTTAGGGGTACATAGGTAGTTTATGGGTGTTAGTGTACTTTAGAGCACAGTAGTTAAGAGCTTTATGAACCGGCGTTAGCCCAGAAAGCTCTTAACTCCTGGCTTTTTTCTGCGGCTTTAGAAAGATCCCATTGAAAAGATAGGATACGCAATTGACGTAAGGGGATCTGCGGTATGGAAAAGTTGCGGCTGGAAAGTGAGCGTTAGACCCTTTCCTGACTGACTCTAAATACCAGCGGGTGGCCAAAACCAGCGTTAGGACCCCCTAACGCTGGTTTGGAAGGCTAACGCAGAACTCTAAATCTAGGCGATAGATAGGTAGGATCAGTGAGCTAGCTGCTTGTCACAGTCTCACCTAGTGTGTTCAGCTAGGCCTCAGTAAAGCATTTCTCTCCTTCAACAAAGGATACCAAGACAATGAAGCGAATTTGATAATAGAAGTAAATCTGCAAATTGTATGATCCGTCTGAAACCTAAACGTTTTCTTCTTTCATGGTTATGTCCCTTTAAGGTCTATTTCTCAGCCCTGTATTTTTATTTATAATGTTTTTGCTGGAAAGAAGGGGCATGTTATTTATACAGACACAAATTCAGTTTTAGGAACTACAAAATCAATAATATGGGATAATATCTACAAGATAGAAAAATTGCCCAAAATAATCTGACGGAAACCTCTGGGAGACCATGACATTGTGAATAGATAGTGGAATTAATTTAGCAAACAAATGAAACATTACAGCCATGAATATACAGCATCTTGCTATATAATTAAAAACAAATCAATATTTCAGGATGAATAACCTTTAGATTATAATGTATCTTAAACAGAAACTATCCTTCTGGCGTGGGAAAAAACAAGGATCTCTCTCTTTAAATTATCCTTGTCAACGGCAAATGGTGGCTTGGTTTTTCCTAATATACAATTCTATAATTATGCTTCGCTCACTAAGTTTGCCTTGGATTGGTTAACAGAAAGGGACAATGTTTCCTTTTATGCTATCGAATCCCAACTGATAGCTCCATTTTCACTCAAAGCTATAATCCATATTCCCGTCTCCAGATTACTGGCAAATGTCGAACAAATGTATACATTTAAGTATATAATTGTAGCATGGCAGACGGTTTGCTCTGAGATTCAAATTCATTTCCGCAGATCAGAGTTCTTGCCCTTTTTAGGGAATCCGGAATTTCCTACCGGGTTTATGCATGAAGTTTTCTCTACATGTGCCATGTCTGGTCTTAGAAACATACGAGATATCTGTTTTAACAGAACTCTAACTATAAAAACGTTCTCAGAGTTGAGATCAGAATTTAACTTATCAAAAACTTCCTTCTTTGCCTATCTCTAGACTCAGCACTGGATTGGAACTCTACGAGACGAGACTGGGGTTAGTTTCTCTTTAGGGGGACTAGATGATATTTTCAAGTTATATCACAATGGGAAACGCTCCATCTCATATGTCTACAATATGATCATTAAATATCATGGTACAATACATATTGAAAACTTAACGAGAAAATTGATCAAAATCTTGCCAAATGTACTTAGTGAACATATCCTACAAAGCTTTAAGTTGAAGGGTCAAACTCTGGTCTCTATAGATTGGAGGGAATCTCACTTTAAGTTGACAAACTGGATGTATGTTACACCTTTAAAAATTACAAAATGGTATAAAAAATAGATTATTGCCCCAAATGTAATGCTGAGTCTGCGGATGAAATGCATTGTTTCTGGACCTGCCCCAAGATTGCCCAATTTTGGAGCAAAATTAGCTTTTGGGTAAATAAGGTGCTCGCTAGTAACCTTACACTCCAGCCAAGATATATTTTCTTCCTTCTTAACCATACTGAACCATACACCAATATCAGATTTATAAATACAATAATTCTGATAGGCCGAACTATATTATTCTTAGAAATTGGAAGGCTAAACAGGAACCTAAATTCAAGGAGTTTATAAATAAGGTATATAACCAGATAACACTGGAAAAATTTAGTTTGAGAAACCTCAATGAAATACAAGTGCAAAGATTTTTCCTTAAATGGGAAAAGACAATCCTATCATTACCCTTAGATGCTCAATTACAAATAGTTGCTCCATTTAGGAAATCAAGATGGCTCATACAACAGATGGAATTGGGCAAACCATAGACTAAACAGAGCTAATGGGGTTTCTGTTCTTTCTCCTTCCCCCTTTCTTTTTTTTCTCTCTCTCTCTCACTCTCTCTCCCCTTTCTTCCTCCCGGTGGGCGGCTGGCTCGCAGTGTTGTATGGAATATGACCAGGCTCGGCTCCTAAACGACGTATGGTGCGTCTTTGGATAATTACGGTAATCTTGCAATACTTAATACATATAAATAGATACACTGCCCTTTTCTCTCTCCCTTTCTTTACCTGACTATTTAACTAACGTTTTAAAAAAAAGAAAGGAAGGGGAGAGAGGAGAGGGAAGGGAGAGAGAAAAGGGGCAAGGGAAGAAATATATAATAAAAATTTCAATCATACATAATCACTCAGAGGTAGGGAACCAGGTTAGGGAGGTTGGAATAGTTATCTCTGCAGAGTTTGTGTGTTTGTCTCCCCTTACTCATATGATTAGTTTACTGTACTAGTGTCGCTACAGTGATAATCTGTTATGTTTCTTTTTTTTTATTGTTCCTTTATGTATTTATGTGGTATGATTATTTACTGCTATATGGATAACAAAGGAACAGAAAGAAAATTGTTATCTTTTAAGCAATGTCTCAATACGATGTCCTGTGGTTTGTGGTTGTACCAATATTGAATGTATAATCTGAAACAATTTCTGTATTTGGTTTTTACTGAAATGTATTTTTTGTCTTCCGCAAATTAAACCTCAATAAAGGGGGGGGAAAATAGAAACTATCTTAAGAAAAATAATTTTATTTAAAAAAAAATCATACTTAAATCAAAAAAATTCTGATTTAAAAAAAAAATGAAAAATCTTATTTAAAGGGACAGTCTACACCAAAATTGTGATTGTTTAAAAAGATAGATAACGCCTTTACTACCCATTCTACAGCTTTGCACAACCAACATTAATATACTTTACCATTTTTAAACATTTCTGCCTGTTTCTAAGCCACTACAGACAGCCTCTTATCACATGCTTTTTTATTAGCTTTTCACAACAAGACACGGCTAGTTCATGTGTGCCTTAAAGATAACATTGTGCTCTCTCCCGTGGATTTGTGCATGACACTGCACTAATTGGCTAAAATGCAAGTCGATGGATAATAAATATATATCCCTGAGATAAGGGGGCAGTCTGCAGAGGCTTAGATACAAGCTAATCACAGAGGTAAAATATATATTAATATAACCATGTTGGCTGTGCAAAATTGTGGAATGAGTAATAAAGGCATAATCTATCTTTCTAAACAATAAAAAAATTTGGAGTAGACTTTCCCTTTAAATAAAAAAATCTGATTTTTTTTTATTTTTAAAAAATCATTTATATTTTATCCACCCCGGTTATTTTAAAAAATCATTTATATTTTATCCACCCCGGTTATATGTTGTAAAGCAGAGTTTTCATTCTGAAATTGCAGACATGGGGGCCTATCTATCAAGCTCCGAAAGGAGCTTCACGGCCCGTGTTTCTGGCGAGTCTTCAGACTCGCCAGGAACAGCAGTTATGAAACAGCGGTCACAAAGACCGCAGCTCCATAACCAGTCCACCTGCTCTGAGCAGGCGGACAGACATCACCGGAAATCAACCCGATCGAGTACGATCGGGTTGATTGACACCTCCCTGCTGGTGGTCGATTGGCCGCGAGTCTACAGGGGGCAGCGTTGCACCAGCAGCTCTTGTGAGTTGCTGGTGCAATGCTGAATACGGAGAGCGTATTGCTCTCCGCATTCAGCAATGTCTTGCGGACATGATCCGCACTGTCGGATCAGGTCCGCAAGACCTTTGATAAATAGAGGCCATAGGCCTAGTTTCCATCGAGGTGGTAAAGTTTGGAAACTGGTGGTAACAAAAAAATCTCCATAGACTTTAATGAAGAAAAATGTTTTTACCACCAGTTTTCAAACTTAGGACCTCATGGAAACTAGGCCATGGTAGGTAAAAAGAAACTGAGGTATAGTTTTTTATCATAAAATGCTTTCTCAGGAAAATCTGTATGGATATTTCTAGTGTAATTACCAATAGCAAAATTTACTTTTTTTCAGATAATATTTTTAGTTCTTTTTTTAATATTTGATCAGATTTTAGTTAAAATGCATCTTGGGCAAGTCAGCACTCACTTATTAAGCATATGAGATCTGACCGATATGTGGTTGTTCTGCACTTAAAGATCTTGAACAGTGATAATAATGGTGTATTTTAAGCCCCAACACGTCATTGTAGTTTGAGAACCATTATTAGCCCATGAATGCCAACTCAGATGTCATTAAAACAAAGTATATTATTAGTGCTTCATACCTAGTTTATAATTCAATAATCCTGAGTGTAAAGTGATAGTAATCCCTTACCTGGACTTCCATTTTTTATTGGTTGTGAGCCACATAAAATAGATGTTTTCTATTTAATTTAACCCATTAAATCATGAGTTTTCTACAGAATTGACCAATCACCTTTATGCATGGCATTTTGCACCAGACAACTAAGACAGTCTACTCATAATAAAAAGTCCCTTCAGTCATATAAAGCTAATTACTCAAGATCATTAGAAACTCTGTATAAAACAAACATGAATCTGTGCTGTACCACTACAGGACTAACATAGATATTGTGCTGCTCTATATTCTACCCTTAGAATGTCCATTTGTATATACAGTACTTGTTTAAGTCAGTATATAGCTATAGCAATCAAAAAAATTTTTCTTTTCTCTGTTTCAGGTGTGAGAAAAATAGACATGATATTAAAGGGACAGTTTAACCTAACATTTCTCCCCTTTAATTTGTTCCCAATGATCAATTTTACCCGCTGGAGTGTATTAAATTGTTTATAAATAACTCATTTGCCTTTATGTCGGCATTTGAAATAGCTAATTTTGTGTGTGGTATCCCTACCTATACTGACGTTTCTATACCTAAGTATAGGTTACTGACAAGCTATATAAACACATCAAGCAGAAGAAATAACATTTCCAGTGGGGATTGAGAGAGAGATAAAAGTTATAAATTGTTAATTTTCAAGTGTTCTTGAAACATTTGAGTGATAAGATAAGGATGTCTTTTTTCGGCTAGTCTCCTTTTTTTTTTTTTTCCCCTCACAACGCCAGGAATATATGGAAAGATTCCTCACTACACATACCACAATTCCACAGATCATGCCGCCTAAAACTAAAGATAGGAAGATACGTACATCAGATGCAATGATGGACAATACTAGTGAGGGTATAAATGTAAAATCAGATCTACAACCATTAATCACTCAGCTGAGTGACATTTTTATGCCCCAATTTGAATTTCTTAAAAATCAAATATCCAGTCTATCATCAGAACTTAAAGTATTTGCCAATAGACTCACAGAAGTAGAAGACAGAGTATCTACAGTAGAAGATATATGTAACAGCCATTTCCAAAAAATATCAGATCTGGAAAAGAAAAATATGACTTTGACTGCTAGGATAGATGATTTAGAAGACCGCTCCCGGCGGAATAATTTAAAAATAATAGGTTTACCTGAGACAGAACAATATAAGAATCTCTTACAATTTGCAGCAATAACTCTCCCGCAGGCTTTAGGTATAGAACATGTGCAGGTGCCGATAATGGTAGAAAGAGCCCACAGACTGGGTCCACCTAGAAGTAGAAGTAATGGGAAAAATGCCCAGAGACCAATTCTGATAAAGTTCTTGAATTTCCAAGACAAAATCAACATTCTCAGAGCATATAGGAAAGCTCGAGATTTGTGTATTGATGAAAATAAAATCTTATTATTTCAGGATTACTCGGCAGATACAGCTTTTAAGAGGAAAGAAATGGCACCTTTTTGTTCTAGGCTGATTCAAGAGGGCTTTTTAGCCAAACTATTGTACCCTGCTAAAATTGTCATAGAAGAGAAGGAGGGCATTGCTAGACTAGACAATTTAGAAGAAGCTAAAGCGTACTTTCAAAAACATAAGTTATCTCTCATTTGAAAGTGTTAAGAATTTACAGGTGGAAATTTACCTCTAGAAGGATCATGCTAATATACTTACTAGAAAGGGGAAACCTGTTTAACATAGCTAGGATTTATTGGCTGTTTATCAACTTAAGATTTATGTTACAAGACCTATTAGGTCTTGTTTTGCTCCAGCTGGAATTTTTTTGTTATTTGGTTGTCGTAATTAAATGTGTGTATGGATTTTTTTATTTTTTATTTTTTTTTTTCTTCTTCTTCTCTCTCTCTGTCTCTCTCTCCCTCCCCCTTTCTCTCGTTCAGTGTTTTTCTTCTCTCACCCCTAAAGAGCTAAATAGCCCTATTAAGGAAGGGTAATATTAAGTGTCTTTCTTGGAATGTGGGGGGCATCACCTCTCCAATTAAAAGGAAAATGATAATCAACCAATTGGGTAAATACAATCCAGATATAGTTCTATTACAAGAAACACACTTAAAAGTCGTGGAAATTGTTAAGCTTAAAAATAAGTGGGTTGGGGAGGTGATTGCCACTCCATGTCTCAGAAGGAAAAAAGGAGTTGCCATCTTAATAAACAAAAAAACTATCTTATAGTATCCTGAACACAATCCTGGATCCCCAGGCTAGATGGGCAGTTTTGGAGATACAGGTGAATAGCCTCAGACTGGTGTTCTGCAACGTCTATGGCCCTAACAATACAGACCCTAGTTTTTGGAACAATCTAGTTGTTATGCTAACTAGATTTCTTGGACAAAATATAATCCTAGCAGGCGATCTGAATTTAATTCCCACAGATGCGCTAGATAAATTTTCGCCTAAAACTTCATCCTTTTCCAAACAGAAAGCCAAAATTTTTAAACAAGTTTGTAAAAATCTAAAGCTCCATGATATATGGCGTTTGCAGCATCCAGATACGAGGTCCTTCACCTGTGACTCTAAAAGCCATGGTTCCTTTTCACGAATAGATCTTTTTTTGATCTCGACGTCAATTCTTAAATTAGAAACCAAGGCAGAGATATTTGATATTTTGATATCAGACCATGCCATAGTTTCCTTAGATCTCTATGTACAACCAATGCAGAGCAGTGAAAGGAACAACTTTTTTTCCCCCAAATTCTTAGTAGATAATCTAGAATTTGGTAACTGGCTAAAACATAAATGGAGGGAATATGAAACTCTAAATATAGAATACCGGGGGAAAATAGACATATTTTGGGAAGCCGCGAAGGCTTATCTCAGAGGACATATTAAGGCCTATATGTCCTCAAGAAAAAAGAAGCTACAAGAAAGAGAAATCCAGGTATCCAAACAAGTTCAGAATGCATATGATAGGTATATCATTAACCCCTCTAAACAATGCAGAGATAAATATAGACTGGCTAAAGCAGAAAGGGATATTTTTATTAAAAAAAAGGTATCATGGGAAGAACTTAAACTAAGTACTAAATATAAAGGCCACTTCGGGAAGTCGGCCAAATTCCTATCCAGGCTAGATAAAACTAGGACAAAATCCAATATAATAGAAGCAATAAATGATGGGCAAGATAGAGTCACAGATCAGACTAAAATCAAAAAAGTTTTTTTAGAATTCTATCAAAATTTATATGCTGCAAAAGAAATAAACACTGAGAATAAGAATAACTTCTGGCATCAGGTTATATTACCTAAAATCTCGCAAGAGTCAGTCACTGTTCTTAATAGATCTATAACGAAAGAGGAAGTTTTGGAAGCTATAAATAATGCTAAGGCTAATAAAGCGCCGGGTCCAGATCAGATACCTGCCGAGATGTACAAAATACTTAGGACAGAGATAGCAGATAGCTTAGTTTTACTATATAACCAATACTATATTAATGGTCTTAATATGTCTAAATATTTTTCCGAGTCTATCATCTCACTGATCCTGAAAAAAGGGAAAAATCCATTAGACCCCAAGTCGTATAGACCTATCTCACTTCTCAATGTCGACTATAAGTTATTAACTCATATTGTAGCAAACCGATTGAAAGCTTGTCTAGACCCTATTATTCATTCTGACCAAACAGGCTTTATGTATCAAAGATCTTCCATTAAAAACAGTCGGAAAGTAGCCTTGGTGTTAGACCATTTTTGGAACAAAACAGCAGATAAGAAAACAGATAACCAGGATTTCGCATTAATCACCATTGATGCCGAAAAAGCATTTGATTCTGTGATTTGGGATCATTTATTCACTGCACTGGATTTTTTTGGTTTTTCAGGACACTTTCTACAATTTATTAAAATCTTATATGACCACCCACGGTCTAGTATTTTAATTAACAATAGTTATACTCCAAATCTAATTCTATACAGGGGAACGAGACAGGGATGCCCACTCTCTCCTTTGTTGTTTAACCTGGCGATAGAACCTTTAGCGATTATATTGAGGCAAGAGCTGCAAGGTATTAGGCTAGGACAAGAAAAATTAGTATTATCTTTATATGCAGATGATCTGCTATTATTTGTTAGAAATACCAAAAGAAATATACCACAGGCTTTAAATATTATTGATAAATTTAGTTCTATCTCAGGGTACAAAATTAATACCAGTAAAACCGAAATCCTATGGTTACGCAAGACCAAAAAAAGTATACAAGAACATCCCTTTCAAGAGTCTGTGAGTATTAATTATCTAGGGATAAAATTTCATGTTGACCCTAACCAATGGTACAAACTAAACTACTCCACCTTTTTTAAAAAAACCTCTGAGAAATTACAACGATGGATCGCTTTTCCTATCTCCCTTTCGGCTAAGGTGATGATTATAAAAACTATATTATTGCCCCAATTAATTTACATAATGCAAAATCTACCACTATTCATAAAGGAACAGGACATAAAAAGATTTAACAGAGAGTGTAGCAATTTCTTATGGAACAATAAGAGACATATGCTATCTATAACAAAATTAGTACTCAAGTTTGAAGAAGGTGGTCTATCTCTCCCTGACATTAAAAAATATAATATAGCCATACTCGCGCGCTTCGCATTTGATTGGTTAGCAGAAGCTAACCATCTTACATATTGTAGTATGGAAGAACAATTGTGCGCCCCATATATATTGAAAGCTCTGTTACACTGCCCAACAGCACAGTTGCCATACGACATCAAAAATCTGATAGTAATACGGAATACTATAGAAGCCTGGCAAAAATTAAATAAATTACTTAAACTCAAGTTTGAAATATCTCCATTTCTCCCAATACGAGGTAATCCAAAATTTATTCCTGGTCTATCTTACGAAGTGTATAATGTCTGGGCGCAAAAAGGCTTAATATATGTTTTTCAATGCCTAAACAACCATCTCCAGACGAGAACATTCGAAGACATTGCTAAAGAATTCTCTCTTTCAAGTAAAAACTTTTATGCTTACCTCCAGGTTAGACATTTTTTAGTAGAAAGTAAAATATCAGAGTCTGAAGATGAACGATGGAGTCAAATTGAAAAATATCTAATATGCTATAAAGCAGGTAAACACAGTATCGACCTACTCTATAAAATTATGTTAGCTAAGCAAGGTCAGTTAATAGTTAATAGTCTTTGTGAGAAATGGAATACCCTTGACCCGGACATTTCTCCAGACATATTGAGGCTAAGTCTTAAATGGGTTAGGTGTGCCCCTATCTCTACGTCTTGGAAAGAATCGCATTTAAAGCTACTCAACAAAGCCTATCTTACACCTAAAAAAATGTCTAAATGGAATATGAATTCCTTAAATACGTGCTCTAGATGTAATTATTCTATGGCAGATATAATACACTGTTTCTGGAATTGCCCCAAAATCCTGCAGTTTTGGACCAAAATAGAATTCTGGCTTAATAAAAGACTAGACAACAGGATAAAAATTGAATCTAAGCACATATTCCTTCTTTGTAACTCAGAGACGAACAGAGATAATGTTAATCTTATTAACACAGCGATTATGTTGGGGCGTAACCTAATATTAAAGAACTGGAAAAGTAAGAAGGCCCCCTCATTGTCATGCTTCACAAATTCAATATATTCCCAAATAATCTTCGAACAATTGAGTATCTCGGCTTTACAAATGCAAAAGATTAAAGTTTTTTTTTTAAAATGGCTAAAAGTTATCTTATCTTATCCACAAGATATTCAGTTTTCCCTTATTAACAACCTCCGAAGATCAGAGTATTTTGAAACTTTGATACTACAGGGGGTTTTTCCTGTTGAATGGTACTAACTGTGGTCGAATTGTGAGGGTGGAGGAGGGGAACATGGGGGAGGGGCGGGGGGTGGCGAGAGAGATAGGAGAGAATATTTTTTTTTTTTATTTTTTTTTCTCCTTTTCTTTTTTCTTGTTTCTGTTTTGTCCCCTCAGATTGAGAGTTAAGGTGGTTGGATGTGAGGGTTTGGAAAACTCAATTATGGGTACTTGACTTTACTTTCCTCGAACACTGTTCTGAGAATAAGAGAGGAATATATGTATAATTTTGCTTATGTGATGCTAATACGATATTTTTCCTGTTCTATAATTGTACCCTTTTTTGTGTCAATAAAAAGTATTTAAAAAAAAAAAAGAAAAAAAAAAAAAAAAAAGATAAGGATGTCTGATCTGTCTGCAAGTTTAGTCTATTTTGGTCTAGATTATGAGTGGAGCAGTAGTTTTCGCTCCGGCTGACGCTTTAACTCTGTTAGAAGTAAGCTTTCTGCACGCGCCAGGTAGCACTTATTACAAGTTGAAAGTAAAAAAGCTCAACTTTGAATATCGTGACTGCGTTAACGTATTCCCCGATATACTTCAATGGAGCATGAAAACTGGAATAAAGTACACCCAGCACGTCATGCAAATCAGATTGCGTTAAACCAAGTGCGCTAACCTGACATGAAATATTAATATTTCACATTCCAGACAGCAGAAAATGTTTTATTTATTCATAAATTCATATATCTATAAATTTATATGATTTTTTTTGGTAAAATAGATATCTATAGCTACAGGGAGTGCAGAATTATTAGGCAAATGAGTATTTTGACCACATCATCCTCTTTATGCATGTTGTCTTACTCCAAGCTGTATAGGCTCGAAAGCCTACTACCAATTAAGCATAATAGGTGATGTGCATCTCTGTAATGAGAAGGGGTGTGGTCTAATGACATCAACACCCTATATCAGGTGTGCATAATTATTAGGCAACTTCCTTTCCTTTGGCAAAATGGGTCAAAAGAAGGACTTGACAGGCTCAGAAAATTCAAAAATAGTGAGATATCTTGCAGAGGGATGCAGCACTCTTAAAATTGCAAAGCTTCTGAAGCGTGATCATCGAACAATCAAGCGTTTCATTCAAAATAGTCAACAGGGTCGCAAGAAGCGTGTGGAAAAACCAAGGCGCAAAATAACTGCCCATGAACTGAGAAATGTCAAGCGTGCAGCTGCCAAGATGCCACTTGCCACCAGTTTGGCCATATTTCAGAGCTGCAACATCACTGGAGTGCCCAAAAGCACAAGGTGTGCAATACTCAGAGACATGGCCAAGGTAAGAAAGGCTGAAAGACGACCACCACTGAACAAGACACACAAGCTGAAACGTCAAGACTGGGCCAAGAAATATCTCAAGACTGATTTTTCTAAGGTTTTATGGACTGATGAAATGAGAGTGAGTCTTGATGGGCCAGATGGATGGGCCCGTGGCTGGATTGGTAAAGGGCAGAGAGCTCCAGTCCGACTCAGATGCCAGCAAGGTGGAGGTGGAGTACTGGTTTGGGCTGGTATCATCAAAGATGAGCTTGTGGGGCCTTTTCGGGTTGAGGATGGAGTCAAGCTCAACTCCCAGTCCTACTGCCAGTTTCTGGAAGACACCTTCTTCAAGCAGTGGTACAGGAAGAAGTCTGCATCCTTCAAGAAAAACATGATTTTCATGCAGGACAATGCTCCATAACACGCGTCCAAGTACTCCACAGAGTGGCTGGCAAGAAAGGGTATAAAAGAAGAAAATCTAATGACATGGCCTCCTTGTTCACCTGATCTGAACCCCATTGAGAACCTGTGGTCCATCATCAAATGTGAGATTTACAAGGAGGGAAAACAGTACACCTCTCTGAACAGTGTCTGGGAGGCTGTGGTTGCTGCTGCACGCAATGTTGATGGTGAACAGATCAAAACACTGACAGAATCCATGGATGGCAGGCTTTTGAGTGTCCTTGCAAAGAAAGGTGGCTATATTGGTCACTGATTTGTTTTTGTTTTGTTTTTGAATGTCAGAAATGTATATTTGTGAATGTTGAGATGTTATATTGGTTTCACTGGTAAAAATAAATAATTGAAATGGGTATATATTTGTTTTTGTTAAGTTGCCTAATAATTATGCACAGTAATAGTCACCTGCACACACAGATATCCCCCTAAAATAGCTATAACTAAAAACAAACTAAAAACTACTTCCAAAACTATTCAGCTTTGATATTAATGAGTTTTTTGGGTTCATTGAGAACATGGTTGTTGTTCAATAATAAAATTAATCCTCAAAAATACAACTTGCCTAATAATTCTGCACTCCCTGTATATATCTATATGATCATATATAGGTATAGATATATACTGATGTATATAGGAATATCTATTTAAAAATACTTAGAACATATTCTTGCCATGTTGCCTGTTCAGAGGAGAATTGCCTGGTATTTCAGGGCTGGACTGACCTTACTCAGCGTGATCCGACTGATCTACTTCAGGGAAGTTTTCCTCTGTGAAAAATAACTCGCCAAAGGACAAACTACTGAGCTGTTGTTCGTTACTGGTAGAGTACTTCTCTCTCTATATGCATTTGTATTATGATTAGGGTGACCATATAGCCGCTTTAAAAAGGGACACGTGAAAAATACATGTCAGGGTTCATATACAAAATATTTCTTTAAACAGCCCCGAAAACAATATGGTCCCTAAGGGTCAAGGGGGAAACCAGACATGGACTTCTTGCCCTGTGTGCTTAGAGGAATATGGCTGCACCTCAGTGAAAAGGCCCATAGAAGGCTGAAACTTCATCTGTGGTTGTTATGTTCCTTGGTCAGAGGAGAATTGCCTGGTATTGACCTTAATCGGCAGGAACAGATTGATATACTTCAGGGAAGTTTTCCCCTGTGAAAAGCACAGCTGGGCTAAAAGAGGCTGATCCTGGGTGTACATCACAGCAGAGGTGAAGAGGTTACTGATGAACCAACAGGATGAGGCTAAGAAACCAGCCCCCACAACACCTGTGGCAGGCTTGTGACTAACCTCTCATTGGAAGTGATTCTATCACTACCCCATACTCCAATCTCCTTTCTGTAACTCAGTAGCAGCTATCTGAGGGGAAAAATAGGCCTCAAATCGGTCTGAGGATCATTTTCACCTCAGTTTTTCACCTTCCTCCTGGGAGGCAAAGATAAGACTGATATACCAGAGAAGTCGTAGGGTTTCAGTACTTTTAGAGTTTTGGGAATTTCTGCCTCCTCTTAGTGGCCAGGAGTTGAATTCCCAGGAGTAATGGCTCATGGATTCTCACCACCTTTATGAAAGAATGTTAGTTTGAAATGTGAGGAAAAAGGTATAATCAAACATCTAGAATATGATATATAGTGGACGTGCCCAAAGTATAGTGAGGTGGAATATAATTTTGTGTGGATTTGCTCTAAGTGATCTTCTTTTGTATGTGTTAAACATAATGAAAATAGAGTTTACATGTACTGGGCAGCAATATCCTAATAATCTTGAGTATAATCACAATAATTTACTCATGTAAAAAAATCTATTTTACCCTGTTCTGCAGAACACACTTGAACCTGCAGCCATATTATCTCTATTGCATGTGGGTAATATAGGGAATCATAGAACAATCTTGTGATCTATAGGTAGTTTACAATCTATATTTTGGGCACAACTGATCAATGAGCAGAATAAAAATACAGACTTTATGTGTCCTTATAAGTGGTTTAAATATACACAAGTTTTTCATTATTAAAAATGATGTGTGATAATTAGATTATCAGTTAGTATGATCCAGTTCCAACCTGTTGTAATGGGTAATAATAAAATCTTGGTGTCAGTAGATTAAGGAGATTATTTCTTCTCTGTAATTAAGCTTATGTGTAATGACTGTGTGAGGCCTGATCTTCTTTGAACACAGCCAGTAGAAACATTAGCAAGAGGCCAGAGCCAAACTATTTCACCAACTCATTGCATTACAATTCTAAATGATGAGAGTAAGTATATGACAAATAGTGAATTATTTACTTTACAAACTCATATAAATATATCTTATCTTCATATGAGGCCAAATTTATTTTTGTGACCAAAAGTTATAAAAGCAATGTAGAAATGTCCCATGCATTACTGACATGGATATTGGTCAATAGCCAATACATGGGTGACAAGTATCTCTTAGAGCTTTCATGCCTTAAAGGGGTATTGTAATGCAAAAACTGCATGCTCTAATTCATTAGCAAATCACAGATAACTAGGGAGTCACAGATAACTAGGGAGTCAATTACAATATTTTAAAAATGTTTATAAAATTATTTGTCTACAAAAATCCACATAGACTTTTCTAAATAAATCATTAGATAATTATTTTAAAGAATTGTGATTGCCCGTAATTAATATGTTCAACCCATGCAAAGGTGGACTTATAGATAAAGTTTCACTCAGGAGCTGCAAGCAGGACATTGTAAGTCAGCAATTCAGGAGCAAAAACATTTTGACAGTGGCTTCCAGGGGCATGCACATGTAGCGCGTTCTTGTCGTTTACAATTAAACTACTGAGACATTTTAGAATATATCACTTCTATTTCCACATGTATTTCTGGTTTGATCAAGAAAATGTCTAAATTTTGCCTTCTGATTAAAAAAAAAATACCACTGTGGCATCTCAGGTAATAAAGGTTGGAAATTTCTGGTTTAGGGCATGCAATTTGCTGTCTTCCATGTTCTTTATTTTGTTAAACAAAATACTATGTTTTGTATACAGACAGAGGCCTCTATTTATCAAGCTGTCAACCGAAAATACGCTGGAATTCCGCAGCGTATTTTTGGCGAGCCTGATTCGCCGTAGTTATCAAACCCTACAGACCAGCAAAAGTAGAATATAGTGACGTAACATACGATCCGGCGGACTCAGTCCGACACAGATCGATGCTTACGTCACTACAGATGTTCCGAACGCAAGTTCGGCACAATCTGACTACTTTTGGTAGTTATCAAAAAACTAGCAGGTACGCTCGCCACTATTCCGGCCCAGCGTACCTGGTTTTCAATCCGCCGCCCTGGAGGCGGCGGATGCCATAGGAATCAATGGGAGTCTGACAGCAGCGAAAGCTCATGTTTGCTGCTGCCCGATATCCCATTGATTCCTATGGTAGTTTCTACACCTAACACCCTAACATGTACCCCGAGTCGAAACACCCCTAATCTGCCCCCCTACACCGCCGCAACTAAATAAAGTGTTTAACCCCTAAACCGCCGCTCCCGGAGCCCACCGTCACTTACATTATACTTATTAACCCCTAATCTGCCCCCCCTATACCACTGCAACTCTAATAAATGTGTTAACCCCTAAACCGCCACTCCCTGAGCCCACCGCAACTGTAATAAAGTGTTTAACCCCTAATCTGCCCCCCTACACCGCCGCCACCTACATTATACTTATTATCCCCTAAACCGCGGCTCCCGGACCCCTCCGCCACCTACATTAAATTTATTAACCCCTAAACCTAAGTCTAACCCTAACCCTAACACCCCCTAACTTAAAGATAATTTAAATAAATCTAAATAAATATTCCTATCATTAACTAAATAATTCCTATTTAAAACTAAATACTTACCTATAAAATAAACCCTAAGCTAGCTACAATATAACTAATAGTTACATTGTAGCCATCTTAGGGTTTATTTTTATTTTACAGGCAAGTTTGTATTTATTTTAACTAGGTAAAATAGTTATTAAATAGTTATTAACTATTTAATAGCTACCTAGCTAAAATAAATACAAAAGTACCTGTAAAATAAATCCTAACCTAAGTTACAATTAAACCTAACCTAACACTACACTATCATTAAATTAATTACCTAAATTAAAATAAATTAATTACAATTAAATAAAATTAACTAAAGTACAAAAACCCCCCCACTAAATTACAGAAAATAATAAAATAATTACAATTTTTTTAAACTAATTACACCTAATCTAATCCCCCTAATAAAATAAAAAAGCCCCCCAAAATAATAAAAATCCCTACCCTATACTAAATTGCAAATAGCTCTTAAAAGGGCCTTTTGCGGGGCATTGCCCCAAAGTAATCAGCTCTTTTACCTGTATCCCCCCTTAATAAAACCTTACACTACCCCCTTGAAGATCACCCTACCTTGAGACGTCTTCACCTTGCCGGGCACAAGTGGTCCTCCAGAGGGGCAGAAGTCTTCATCCGATCCGGGCAGAAGAGGACCTCCAGACAGGCAGAAGTCTTCATCAAGGCAGCATCTTCTATCTTCATCCATCCGGCGAAGAGCGGCTCCATCTTGAAGACATCCGACGCAGAGTATCCATCCACACCGACGACTACCCAACAAATGAATATTCCTTTAAATGACGTCATCCAAGATGGCGTCCCTTGAATTCCAATTGGCTGATAGAATTCTATCAGCCAATCGGAATTAAGGTAGGAAAAATCCTATTGGCTGATGCAATCAGCCAATAGGATTGAAGTTCAATCCTATTGGCTGATCCCATCAGCCAATAGGATTGAGCTCGCATTCTATTGGCTGATTGGAACAGCCAATAGAATGCGAGCTCAATCCTATTGGCTGATTGCATCAGCCAATAGGATTTTTCCTACCTTAATTCTGATTGGCTGATAGAATTCTATCAGCCAATAGGAATTCAAGGGACGCCATCTTGGATAATGTCATTTAAAGGAATATTAATTTGTCGGGGTCTGGATAGATGCTCCGCATTGGATGTCTTGAAGATGGAGCCTCTCCTCGCCGGATGGATGAAGATAGAAGATGCCGCCTGGATGAAGACTTCTGCCCGTCTGGAGGTCCTCTTCTGCCCGGATCGGATGAACACTTCTGCCCCTCTGGAGGATCACTTGTGCCCGGCTGGGTGAAGACGTCTCAAGGTAGGGTGATCTTCAAGGGGGTAGTGTTAGGTTTTATTAAGGGGGGATTGGGTGGGCTTTAGAGTAGGGTTGGTTGTGTGGGTGGTGGGTTGTAATGTTGGGGGGGTATTGTATTTTTTTTTACAGGTAAAAGAGCTGATTACTTTGGGGCAATGCCCCGCAAAAGGCCCTTTTTTTAGGGCTATTTGTAATTTAGTATAGGGTAGAGATTTTTATTATTTTGGGGGGCTTTTTTATTTTATTAGGGGGATTAGATTAGGTGTAATTAGTTTAAAATTCTTGTAATTATTTTATTATTTTCTGTAATTTAGTGTTTGTTTTCTTTTGTACTTTAGTTAATTTTATTTAATTGTAATTAATTTATTTTAATTTAGGTAATTAATTTAATGATAGTGTAGTGTTAGGTTTAATTGTAACTTAGGTTAGGATTTATTTTACAGGTACTTTTGTATTTATTTTAGCTAGGTAGCTATTAAATAGTTAATAACTATTTTATAACTATTGTACCTAGTTAAAATAAATACAAAGTTGCCTGTAAAATAAAAATAAACCCTAAGCTAGCTACAATGTAACTATTAGTTATATTGTAGCTATCTTAGGGTTTATTTTATAGGGCCTAGATTTGGAGTTCGGCGGTAGCCGTCAAAACCAGCGTTAGAGGCTCCTAACGCTGGTTTTGGCCGCCCGCTGGTATTTGGAGTCAGTGATTAAAGGGTCTAACGCTCACTTTTCAGCCGCGACTTTTCCATACCGCAGATCCCCCTACGCCATTTGCGTATCCTATCTTTTCAATGGGATCTTTCTAACGCCGGTATTTAGAGTCGTTTCTGAAGTGAGCGTTAGAGCTCTAACGACAAAACTCCAGCCGCCTGAAAATAGCAGGAGTTAAGAGCTTTCTGGCTAACGCCGGTTCATAAAGCTCTTAACTACTGTACTCTAAAGTACACTAACACCCATAAACTACCTATGTACCCCTAAACCGAGGTCCCCCCACATCGCCGCCACTCGATTAAAATTTTTAACCCCTAATCTGCCGACCGCCACCTACATTATACTTATGTACCCCTAATCTGCTGCCCCTAACCCCACCGACCCCTATATTACATTTATTAACCCCTAACCTGCCCCCCACAACGTCGCCGCCAGCTACTTAAAATAATTAACCCCTAATCTTCCGACCGCAAAGCGCCGCCACCTACGTTATCCCTATGTACCCCTAATCTGCTGCCCCTAACACCGCCGACCCCTATATTATATTTATTAACCCCTAATCTGCCCCCCTCAACGTCGCCGACACCTGCCTACACTTATTAACCCCTAATCTGCCGAGCGGACCTGAGCGCTACTATAATAAAGTTATTAACCCCTAACCCGCCTCACTAACCCTATCATAAATAGTATTAACCCCTAATCTGCCCTCCCTAACATCGCCAACACCTAACTTTAATTATTAACCCCTAATCTGACGACCGGAGCTCACCGCTACTATAATAAATGGATTAACCCCTAAAGCTAAGTCTAACCCTAACACTAACACCCCCCTAACTTAAATATAATTTACATCTAACGAAATAAATTAACTCTTATTAAATAAATGATTCCTATTTAAAGCTAAATACTTACCTGTAAAATAAATCCTAATATAGCTACAATATAAATTATAATTATATTATAGCTATTTTAGGATTAATATTTATTTTACAGGCAACTTTGTAATTATTTTAACCAGGTACAATAGCTATTAAATAGTTAAGAACTATTTAATAGTTACCTAGTTAAAATAATAACAAATTTACCTGTAAAATAAATCCTAACCTAAGATATAATTAAACCTAACACTACCCTATCAATAAAATAATTAAATAAACTACCTACAATTACCTACAATTAACCTAACACTACACTATCAATAAATTAATTAAACACAATTCCTACAAATAAATACAATTAAATAAACTAGCTAAAGTACAAAAAATAAAAAAGAACTAAGTTACAAAAAATAAAAAAATATTTACAAACATAAGAAAAATATTACAACAATTTTAAACTAATTACACCTACTCTAAGCCCCCTAATAAAACAACAAAGCCCCCCAAAATAAAAAATTCCCTACCCTATTCTAAATTAAAAAAGTTACAAGCTCTTTTACCTTACCAGCCCTGAACAGGGCCCTTTGCGGGGCATGCCCCAAGAATTTCAGCTCTTTTGCCTGTAAAAGAATAAAAACAATACCCCCCCCCAACATTACAACCCACCACCCACATACCCCTAATCTAACACAAACCCCCCTTAAATAAACCTAACACTAAGCCCCTGAAGATCTTCCTACCTTGTCTTCACCATCCAGGTTCACCGATCCGTCCTGAAGAGCTCCTCCGATGTCCTGATCCAAGCCCAAGCGGGGGGCTGAAGAGGTCCATGATCCGGTCAAAGTCTTCATCCAAGCGGGGCAGAAGAGGATCTTCCATCCGATTGAAGTCATCATCCAGGCGGCATCTTCTATGGTCTTCCATCCGGAGCGAAGCGGCAGGATCCTGAAGACCTCCAGCGCGGAACATCCATCCGGACCGACGACTGAACGACGAATGACTGTTCCTTTAAGGGACGTCATCCAAGATGGCGTCCCTCGAATTCCGATTGGCTGATAGGATTCTATCAGCCAATCGGAATTAAGGTAGGAATTTTCAGATTGGCTGATGGAATCAGCCAATCAGAATCAAGTTCAATCCGATTGGCTGATCCAATCAGCCAATCAGATTGAGCTTGCATTCTATTGGCTGTTCCGATCAGCCAATAGAATGCGAGCTCAATCTGATTGGCTGATTGGATCAGCAAATCGGATTGAACTAGATTCTGATTGGCTGATTCCATCAGCCAATCTGAAAATTCCTACCTTAATTCCGATTGGCTGATAGAATCCTATCAGCCAATCGGAATTCGAGGGACGCCATCTTGGATGACGTCCCTTAAAGGAACAGTCATTCGTCGTTCAGTCGTCGGTCCGGATGGATGTTCCGCGCTGGAGGTCTTCAGGATCCTGCCGCTTCGCTCCGGATGGAAGACCATAGAAGATGCCGCCTGGATGATGACTTCAATCGGATGGAAGATCCTCTTCTGCCCCGCTTGGATGAAGACTTTGACCGGATCATGGACCTCTTAAGCCCCCCGCTTGGGCTTGGATCAGGACATCGGAGGAGCTCTTCAGGACGGATCGGTGAACCTGGATGGTGAAGACAAGGTAGGAAGATCTTCAGGGGCTTAGTGTTAGGTTTATTTAAGGGGGGTTTGGGTTAGATTAGGGGTATGTGGGTGGTGGGTTGTAATGTTGGGGGGGGTATTGTATGTTTTTTTTTACAGGCAAAAGAGCTGAACTTCTTGGGGCATGCCCCGCAAAGGGCCCTGTTCAGGGCTGGTAAGGTAAAAGAGCTTGTAACTTTTTTAATTTAGAATAGGGTAGGGAATTTTTTATTTTGGGGGGCTTTGTTATTTTATTAGGGGGCTTAGAGTAGGTGTAATTAGTTTAAAATTGTTGTAATATTTTTCTTATGTTTGTAAATATTTTTTTATTTTTTGTAACTTTGTTCTTTTTTATTTTTTGTACTTTAGCTAGTTTATTTAATTGTATTTATTTGTAGGAATTGTGTTTAATTAATTTATTGATAGTGTAGTGTTAGGTTAATTGTAGGTAATTGTAGGTAGTTTATTTAATTATTTTATTGATAGGGTAGTGTTAGGTTTAATTATATCTTAGGTTAGGATTTATTTTACAGGTAAATTTGTTATTATTTTAACTAGGTAACTATTAAATAGTTCTTAACTATTTAATAGCTATTGTACCTGGTTAAAATAATTACAAAGTTGCCTGTAAAATAAATATTAATCCTAAAATAGCTATAATATAATTATAATTTATATTGTAGCTATATTAGGGTTTATTTTACAGGTAAGTATTTAGCTTTAAATAGGAATCATTTATTTAATAAGAGTTAATTTATTTCGTTAGATGTAAATTATATTTAAGTTAGGGGGGTGTTAGTGTTAGACTTAGCTTTAGGGGTTAATACATTTATTAGAATAGCGGTGAGGTCCGCTCGGCAGATTAGGGGTTAATAATTGAAGGTAGGTGTCGGCGATGTTAGGGAGGGCAGATTAGGGGTTAATACTATTTATGATAGGGTTAGTGAGGCGGGTTAGGGGTTAATAACTTTATTATAGTAGCGGTGCGGTCCGCTCGGCAGATTAGGGGTTAATAAGTGTAGGCAGGTGTCGGCGACGTTGAGGGGGGCAGATTAGGGGTTAATAAATATAATATAGGGGTCGGCGATGTTAGGGCAGCAGATTAGGGGTACATAGGGATAACGTAGGTTGCGGCGGTTTACGGAGCGGCAGATTAGGGGTTAAAAAAAATATGCAGGGGTCAGCGATAGCGGGGGCGGCAGAATAGGGGTTAATAAGTGTAAGGTTAGGGGTGTTTAGACTCGGGGTACATGTTAGAGTGTTAGGTGCAGACGTAGGAAGTGTTTCCCCATAGGAAACAATGGGGCTGCGTTAGGAGCTGAACGCTGCTTTTTTGCAGGTGTTAGGTTTTTTTTCAGCTCAAACAGCCCCATTGTTTCCTATGGGAGAATCGTGCACGAGCACGTTTTTGAGGCTGGCCGCGTCCGTAAGCAACTCTGGTATCGAGAGTTGCATTTGCGGAAAAAATGCTCTACGCTCCTTTTTTGGAGCCTAACGCAGCATTTGTTTGAACTCTCGATACCTGAGTTAAATTTATGGTGCGGCCAGAAAAAAGCCCGCAGAGCGTTAACAGCCCTTTTACCGCCAAACTCCAAATCTAGGCCTAGGTTAGTATTTAGTTTTAAATAGGAATAATTTATTTAGATTAATTTAAATTATATTTAAGTTAGTGGGTGTTAGGGTTAGACTTAGGTTTAGGGGTTAATACATTTTATATAGTGGTGGGGATGTTGGGGGCGGGAGATTAGGGGTTAATCAATTTAATGTAGGTGGCGGCGGGGTCCGGGAGCGGCGGTTTTGGTGTTAAACATTTTATTTAGTTGTGGCGGGCTCCGGGAGCGGTGGTTTAGGGGTTAATAACTTTATTTTGTTGCGGTGGGCTCCTGGAGCGGCGGTATAGGGGGTAAAACAGTATAGTATAGTATAGTGTGGGTCCTTAGTGACAGGGTAGCAAGAAAGCTGCGAATAAGCCGATGAGCAGCGAGATCGATGACTGATAGTTAACAACAGTCCGCTGCTCATCGCACCGCACTTGGTGCGCGGCTTTTTGACAGCTTTCTTGATAATTTTGGCGAACGTATTCAGGTCTGCGGCAGCGATGTTAGGCGATCTTAGGCGAGCGTATTGGTGCCGGCGAATGCTAGAAAGTCGACGGCTTGATAAGTAGGGGCCAGAATCTGTTAACTAATATACAGAACTGCAAAAGTCATACATAAATATCTTTCTTGCTAGATCAGTAAATCTAGACCTCTAAATATTACATAGATTAAAATATACACACATATGTATATTTATATATCAGTGGTATATTTAGCTGTTTTTCTGCATGAATTGATCATATAATTTCATCTCACCTTCAGCAAAACCCCAAGTATAGGCAAATACAATGTGCTTAAAAGGACAGTATACTGTAAAATTGTTTATCCCTTAATGTGTTTACAATTACTTTTTTACCAACTGTAGAGTATAAAATGTATGTGAATTTGCTTTTTAAGGTATATTTGTGTATATGAAAATGCTCATTTTGTGTTTTGAAGTCACAACCTAATAAAATGGGTTGAGCTTGTAGGTATAATCAGATATCATTACTTTATCACATTGTGTACATATAAATGCTTCTTTATCTTATATCTGTCTGTAAACCGAAGACCAATACTTGGAGAAAACAATGGAAATTTAACATTTTATTACCTTGTGTCTTCCACTGGGAGTGTAATTTCTTCTGCTGGCTGTGTTTACGCAGATTATCGATAGCTTGGACCTAAGGTCAGAAACTTTCAGAATAGGCGGGATACCACAGGCTTAATCAAGTATTTCAAATGCCAATTTATGGGTAAAGGAAATACTTGTAAACAATTTAATACACTCCAGCAGGTAAAGTGTATAATTGGGAACAAATTAAAAGGAAGAAATACAATTATAATCTTTTGTGTCTTTATTGAACACATCCCATTAAACATTCATTAATCTGTTGAAAAAGTAAGTGAACACTTGGATTTAATAGCGGCAGCAATAACCACAACCAAGCATTTCCGGTAGCTGCAGATTAGACCAGCACAATGTTCAAGAGGAATTTTGGACAGCTCTTCGTTAGAGAACTGCTTCAGTTCAGCCATATTCTTATGATGTCTAGTGTGAACAGCTCTCTTGAGGTCATTCCACAGCATCTTTATGGGGTTAAGGTCTGGGTTCTTATTGGGCAACTCCAAAAGGGGGATATTCTTTTTTTGAAGCTATTCTGTAGTGGATTTACTTCAATGTTTAGAATCATTGTCCTGCTGCATCTTTTAACTTCTACTGAGCTTCAGCTGGTGCACAGCCACCCTGATATTGCCCTGTAGGATAACTTGATAAATTTGGGAACTCATTTTAACCTCAATAATGGCAAGTGGTCCAGGCCCCAAAGTAGCCCCAAATCATGATGCTCCCTCCACCGTACTTAATCATTGTTGGTATGCGGTGCCCTTTTTATGCCATACATAGTGCTGCGTGTTCTTCCCAAACAACTCAACCTTAGCTTCATCAGTCCACAAATCATTTTCCCAGTAGTGTTGTGGAGTGTCAAGTTGGTCTTTGGCAAACTTCCGGCACGTAGCAATGTTTTTTTGTGAAATCAGTGGTTTTCTTTGTGGTGTCTTGCCATGGACATTATGCCCGTTCAAAGTTTTTCGAACAGTAGGCTCATGAACCAAGATGTTAATCATTTCCAAGGATTTAATCAAGATTTTAGCTGTCACTCTAGGGTTCTTTCTAACCACATTGAGAATTGTGCGGTTTGCCCTTTGAGTCATCTTGGCTGGACGGCCACTTCTAGAGAGAGTAGCCACAGTATTAAATAGTCACCATTTATAGACAATTTGTGGACAGTGAACAGATGAATATCTAAGCTCTTTGAGATAACTTTGTAACCCTTTCCAGCTTTATGTAACGCAACAATTCTTCATCATACTCTGATGGGAGGAATTTAGCAGTCTTGTTTTATTTAAAATATCCATATAGATTTGGGGACTTAATTAAACACTGAGAGACTACAGCAATCCGGCTTAAAATATATATTTAATATTGCTCACATTTTAGGATTTTTTGGAATTTTGTTATTGATTTATATATATATATATATATATATATATATATACATACACACGCAAATATATATATACACAAATATTATATATATATATACATACACACACACACATATATATATATACATATATATATATATATATATATATATATATATACACACACACACAAGTATATATATATATATATATATATATATATATATATATATATATATATATATATATATATATACAGTATCTCACAAAAGTGAGTACACCCCTCAAATGTTTGTAACTATTTTATTATATCTTTTCATGTGACAACACTGAAGAAATTAGAGTTTGCTACAATGTAAAGTAGTGAGTGTACAGCCTGTATAACAGTATAAATTTACTGTCCCCTCAAAATAACTCAACACACAACATTAATGTCTAAACCATTGGCAACAAAAGTGAGTACACCCCTAAGTGGAAATGTCAAAATTGGTCCCAATTAGCCAATTTCCCTCCCCGATGTCATGTGACTCGTTAGTGTAACAAGGTCTCAGGTGTGAATGGGGAGCAGGTGTGTTAAATTTGGTGTTATCGCTCTCACACTCTCTCATACTGGTCACTGGAAATTCAACATGGCACCTCATGGCAAAGAACTCTCTGAAGATCTGAAAAAATTAATTGTTGCTCTACATAAAGATGGTCTCGGCTATAAGAAGATTGCCAATACCCTGAAACTGAGCTGCAGCACGGTGGGCAAGACCATACGGCGGTTTCACAAGACAGGTTCCACTCAGAACAGGCCTAACCATGGTCGACCAAAGAAGTTGAGTGCACATGCTCAGCATCATATCCAGAAGTTGTCTTTGGGAAATATATGTATGAGTGCTGCCAGCATTGCTGCAGAGGTTGAAGGGGGGGGGGGGTCAGCCTTTCAGTGCTCAGACCATACACCGCACACTGCATTAAATTAGTCCCAGAAGGAAGCCTCTTCTAAAGATGATGAACAAGAAAGCCTGCAAACAGTTTGCTCACATTTTAGGATTTTTAGTAATTTTGTCATTTATTTTTATATATATATATATATATATATATATATATATATATATATATATATATATATATATACATACACACACACACACAAATATATATATATATATATATATATATATATATATATAAATATATATATATATATATATATAAACAAGCACACAAACATATATATATATATATATATATATATATATATATATATATATATATATACACAACACACAGAAAAAGTCCAGCACTCACTTACAAGCTCTCAGCTAAGATTTAAAAGCGAAAATGGAAAGGTTAGTTACCGCATTTGGCCAAATGGGACAAGCCCAGGTACCACATCAAGGTCCTTTCCAATACCTGGTGCCCTAAAACAGCCACACAATGCAAGCTCTCAAATCCAAACAAACTGGGAAGAAAGGAAGGGTGCACAGGCTTATGTAATCACCCTAGACATATACAAAACACAGAAGGGGACTGCACTCTCATACCGGACCGGGTACACATCCCATGACCCTGCAACATGCTCAGCCCTGGGTGCTCATGGGCACTCACATGAAGCTGTGCTGTCCCCAGAGCCACAGGCAGTTAACCCCAGACAGGTTAACCCCAGACAGGTGTGGGTGCAAGAACCATAGGGAAAATTACAAAACAAATGAATACAACACACAGAGAAAGTCCAGCATTCACTTACAAGCTCTCAGCTAAGATTTAAAAGCAAAAATGGAAAGGTTAGTAACCGCATTTGGCCAAATGAGACGAGCCCAGGTACCAAATCAAGGTCCTTTCCAATACCAGGTACCCTAAAACAGCCACACAATGCAAGCTCTCAAATCCAAACAAACTGGGAACAAGGGAATGGTGCACAGGCTTATGTAATCACCCTAGACATATACAAAACACGGAAGGGGAATTTGTTTTGTAATTTTCCCTATGGTTCTTGCACCCAGACCTGTCTGGGGTTAACTGCCTGTGGCTCTGGGGACTGCACAGCTTCCTGTGAGTGCCCGTGAGCACCCAGGGCTGAGCATGTTGCAGGGTCATGGGATGTGTACCCGGTCCGGTATGAGAGTGAAGTCCCCTTCCATGTTTTGTGTATGTCTATGGTGATTACATAAGCCTGTGCACCCTTCCCTTGTTCCTAGTTTGTTTGGATTTGAGAGCTTGCATTGTGTGGCTGTTTTAGGGTCCCAGGTATTGGAAAGGACCTTGATGTGGTACCTGAGCTTGTACCATTTGGCCAGATGCGGTAACTAACCTTTCCATTTTTGCTTTTAAATCTTAGCTGAGAGCTTGTAAGTGAGTGCTGGACTTTCTCTGTGTGTTGTTTTAATTTGTTTTGTAATTTGCCCTATGGTTCTTGCACCCAGACCTGTCTGGGGTTAACTGCCTGTGGCTCTGGGGACAGCACAGCTTCCTGTGAGTGTCCGTGAGCACCCAGGGCTGAACATGTTGCAGGGTCATGGGATGTGTACTCAGTCCGGTATGGGATTGTAGTCCCCTTCCGTGTTTTATATATATATATATATATATATATATATATATATATATATATACACACACACTCACAATGAAAACAGACTGCTGTGTTGCAGAGAGTGATGATCTTTTTGCAACCACATGTTTTATTTAATTATTTGTTTTGCCTTTTCCTTCCAAATCCCGCTGTCAGTACAGAGGGTAGGAGGATGTATGTGACGCCTGAGAAATTAATAGTTTATTACTGTTTATTTTAACATGGGATAAATAACAACAAACCATAACTGTTTTTTTTTACTGTATTTCCATATTTGGTAGTCAAATTCCCAAAATAAAGAATGAAATGTTTGTTTTCATCCATTACAAAGTACAACGGTGGAATCAATATTGATAGAAAATGCAATAAGGAAGATTGGGGGTGTCCAACCTTTTCAGAAGAGGGGCCACATGGAAATTTTGCTTTCACTAGCATTGAAGTTAAAGGGATATTAAATCCCAAAAATTCCATTTGGGATTCAGACAGAGCATGCAATTTTAAACAACTTTCTATTTTACTTCTATTATACATTTTTCTTCATTCTCTTGGTATCTTTAGTTAAAAAGCAGGAATGTAGGCTCAGAAGCCTGCCCATTCACTGGAGCACTATATGGCAGCAGTTTTGCAAACATGATATCCATTTGCAATAGCAATAGATGGCAGCACTATTTCCTGCCATGCAGTGCTCCAGATACCTACCTAGGGGGACGATTCTATAAAGCTCTCTGGGCTGGTGAGATTCTAGAAGAATGCTCGCCAGTCCTTCTATTTCCTTGGTGGAATACTATGAAGATTACAACATAAATAAATATTTGTCAATGCACAATGACAGAAAGTATGCAAACAAAAATGTCAACTCAAATAGGTGCAAAATGTGCAAGGATTGGTCACTCATCTAGAAAGTAAATAACAAGGTAATAGGTCATCTGGTAAAAATGATAGCCAGGCATGCTGTTAAACATCTCTATGCATGCACCTTGTAGACACAATATCACAGCATGCTACAGGTAATTGATTACAGACCATTTCTAAGATAGTAACTAAAAACCAATCCTTTAGGCAAACATATCTAGGTAATTATCAACATAACTATATCAACCATAAAAAAGCCAAATTCGGCAGTTATGATAGTGCATGCATATTTGAAACCTCATTTTTTTCTTTTACATATAGTATAAAATCCTCTTATAATACTGGAGGCCACTCTTGGGCCTAATGACACTTATGGTATAAAAATGGAGCACTGCTAGATAATGTATGATGGAGTTGCAGTAGTCGAGGATGAGAGAGTGGATTAAAATCTTAGTTGTGTCTTGTGTAATGTCTAATTTTAGGGATGTTTTTAAGGTGGAATGGCAGGCTTTAGCCAAGGACTTAATGTGAGGAGTGAAAGAAAGATCTGAGTCAAGTGGGATCCCAAGACATCGGGCATGTGGGGTAGGGGTAATGATGGAGTTATCGACCGTTATAAAGAAATGTGGGGTGGAGATTTTGGAAGAAGGGGGGGAAATATGGAGCTCAGTTTTTGAGAGATTTAGCTTGAGGTAGTGAGAGGACATCCAAGATGAGATATGAGAGAGACAGTTATTGACACGGGTTAGCATTGAAGGAGATAGGTCTGGTGTAGAGAGGTAGATTTGGGTATCGTCGGCATACAAATGATATTGAAACCCGTGGGACTTTATTAAGGAATCTAATGAAGACTTGTAGATTGAGAAGAGAAGGGAACCGAGGACAGAGCCTTGTGGTACCCCAAAAGAAAGTGGTAACGGGGCAGAGGATGCCCCAGAGAAGGCTACACTAAAGGTACGGTTAGACAGATAGGAAGAGAACCACGAGAGAGCTGTGTCGCAAATGCCAAAGGATTGGAGGGGTTGAAGCAAAAGAGGGTGGTCGACAGTATCAAAGGCTGCAGACAGATCAAGGAGCATAAGCAGAGAGAAGTGGCCTTTGGATTTTGCTGTAAGTAGGTTGTTGGTAACTTTAACAATTGCTGTCTCTGTGGAGTGATGGGGGCTAAATCCAGATTGCAGTGGGTCAAGGAGGGAGTATAATGTAAGGAAATGGGATAGACGTGCATATACTAGCTTTTCAAGAAGCTTTGAGGCAAGAGGGAGTAGGGAAATAGGGTGGTAGTTGGATGGGGAGGTTGGATTGAGAGAAGGTTTTTTGAGGATAGATGTGACCAGTGCATTTTTAAGAGATTAGGGAAATATAACAGTGCTAAGGGAGAGGTTGAAGATGTGTGTGAGTATAGGGGTAAGGGTAGAAGAGATGGAGGGGAGTAGCTGTGAGGGGATGCGTCGAGGACATAATAAGAGCAGAAACTTCTTCCTCTGTAACGGGGCAAAAGAGCTAAATTTATGGCTTGGGGGGTGAGAGACCTGTAGTATGTTGAGAGCTGTTTTCATTTCTTATGGAGTCGATTTTGTCATTGAAGTACCTGGCAAAATCTTGCGCTGAAAAATAAGTTGCAGACGGAGGTGGGGGTGGGCGGAGAAGAGTATTGACCGCGGAGAACAGACGTTTTGGGTTTGAAGAAAGAGTAGAGATAAAATTAGAGAAGTAATGTTGCTTATATAGATAAAGGGCAGAATAGTAAGAGTTCAAGATGAACTTGTAGTGAAGAAAGTCAGCTGAACTCCGAGATATTCTCCAGTGTTGCTCAGCAGTACAGGAACATTTGCGTAGGTACCGTGTCAGAGGAGTATGCCACGACTGAGTATGAGAGTATGATTTCCGAGCTATGGTAGGTGGGAGCAGATTGTCAAATTTGATAATAGAAGTAAATTGGAAACTTTTTATAAATCGTAAGCTCTGTCTGAATCATAAAATATTGTTTTGGGGTTTCATAAACCTTTATTATTTTTTAGAAATTACTTCTGTCATAAATCAGCAAGTTGAATGTATTCATAAACTAATGGGCTGCAAAAAACATTATTAGTTCTGATTCAAACATTAAAAAAACACTCATACGGTAAGCAAAGGACAGATAAAAAGAGGGCAACACTTTGGGTCCTGGGCCTTAAAGAAACAGTTTACTCCACAATTGAAGATAGATAATCCCTTTACTACCCATTCCCAAGTTTTGCATAACCATTGCAGTTATATTAATATACTTTTTAACCCTGTGATTACCTTGTATCTAACCCTCTGAAGACTACCCCTTATTTCAGTTCTTTTGACAAACTTAGCCAATCAGTGCTGATTTAGAAATAACTCCACAGGCGTGATCACAATGTTATCTATATGACACACATTAACTAGCTGACACACATTAATCTAGCTGTGAAAAACTGTCAAAATGCACTGAGATAAGAGCCGGTCTTTGAGGGCTTAGAAATTAGCATATGAGGTTACCTAGGTAGTGGCAGTGAAAATTCTCATCTGGGGCGTAGTTTGCAATTAGCTGAATATATATATATATATATATATATATATATATATATATATATATATAGCTATATAGAATAATCCCCAGCCCATTTTGAAGTCAATGAGACACAGCATTTTCCTTCTTAAATGAACACAGAACACTTTGCAATATAAAATATTTTATTTTATGGAGTAAAACAACCTTGCAAAACACTTTATTTTGTGCCCTTATCCTGTAATTTTAGTGGGCTTTCCAATTCCAAAAGTGGTGGGGAAGACTCCAGACTTAAAGGAACAGTAACCACCTTGAGATTGTTTAGTTATGCATAATAAAACTAATTAGCAATATACTTTCATTATTTATCTTGCCCCGTCATATAATTTAGCTCTGAAATTTCTGATGCCCAATATTTAAACTGCACTCGGCTGACTTCTCAAGGCTAATTTTTCTCTATATATGTCCCTAATTGGCTTTTTAACTTATAACAACTGCAAAACAATGCACTCATTGGGGTTTATTTATCAAGCTCCGTATGGAGCTTGATGTCCCGACCGCTGCTCCATGACCTGTTCGTCTGCTCTGAGGCAGCAGACAGACATCTCCGGAAATCAGCCCGATCCAATACTATTGACACCCTCTGCTAGCGGCGGATTGGCCGCGAATCTGCAGGGGGCGGTATTGCACCAGCAGTTCACAATAACTGCTGGTGCAATGATAAATGTCGACAGCGTATGCTGTCTGCATTTATCGATGAGCGGCAGACATGATCCGCAATATCGGATGATGTCCACTCGCACGTTCTTAAATAGGCCCCATTGGCTCCTCTAAATAAGGCAAATGATGGGTGGAGTTTGGCTATTGGTAAATAATAGCAGTAAAAAGGATGTTAACTCCCTTCCCGTCCTGAGGACGTTCTATGCTGTCCTAACTGCACTGGACTTTAGCGCCCTTAGGACAGCATAGAACGTCCTAGGCATTTGGCTGTACTGAAGCAATAGGCGCTTCCTGAATGGGATTGAGGGCTGGAGGGGGGGCTAGTATTATAGGCACTCCCCCCTCGACACGATCCCATCATTGAAATCAAGTGATCACGTGATTTAAATTATTACTTATTTTTCGTAGATAAATAAGTTCAGGCGGGAAGCGGTTAATGTATTTTAAAGATATTTTTGTAGATGTGTTATTCTATAGTAATACAACAGAAATGTGTTATAATTACAAGGTGCTTACTGTCCCTTTAACACTACAAACTTCCACTCATGACCCATTTCTTCCTGTCTCTAAATACACACACACAAACACATATGTATATTTGATACATTATTTTTAATATGTAAGAAACTGTGAATCAGCATAGTTGCATATAAATCAAGTACTACAACATGCCCAAATAAGGCAATTCAGTGTAGATTTTAATACTTAAAAATATGTTATTTGGTTTTGATCCACACTCTGTGGGAGACATTGGCTGTATCAATTAAAATTTCATTTTGTAATCCTTTGTAGCCCAAAGTTATCCAATTAAAAGCATCTATTTCAAGCAGACTTAGAAGTTCCATTAATTCATTTTGTAAAAGCTGCAGGAAAAGCACAGCTCAGCACATCTGAAGCTGTTTATTCTGAAAACAATGCTCATAACCAGAAAACAAAACAATGGGACAAAGCTGTGCAAGTCTTGTGCTACACAGTAAATGCTCAACCAGCAACAACAAAAAGTGGCGTGTGCAACTTCTCATGATTTTTTGCTATTATGACTATATTTATAAAGGCACTATATTTATAAACTCCACAATGCAAATAACTAATTACTAAGCCCCCTAACCTAACACCCCCTAAATTAACCCCATTACATAAATTAAAATAATCCTAAATTACAATTAAAATAAAAACCTAACATTACTTTAAAATTAATAAAACTAAGTTTAAATTAAGTTAAAATTACAGAAAATAAAAAATATATAACATTACATAAAATAATAAACAAAATGATCAAAAATAAAAAAATAAACCTAATCCCTATGCAAATAAAAAAGCCCCCAAAAATAAAAACACCCCCAATCTAATACTAAAAAGGGCCTTTTGTAGGGCATTGCCCTAAGTTAAACAGCTCTTTTACCTTTAAAAAAAACGAAATTCCCCCTAACGGTAAAACCCCCCACCCACCAAACCCCTAATCTAAAAAAACACCACTCTAACCCCCAGATAGGTACTCACGGTTCCTGAATTCCGGCGGGAAATTCTTCTTCCAAACGGCGACCTCTTCTATCTTCATCCAGGACCGCAGAACTGAAGACCGGTGACTGCGGAACCATGGAGCGTGGAGGATCCTCTTTGTACGATCGCCGCCGTACACTATATAGGGAAGTACACAATTAAATATGGCGTCCCTTGCATTCCTATTGGCTGATTTGATTCTTCAAATTTAAATCAGCCAATAGGATGAGAGCTACTGAAATCCTATTGGCTGACTTAAAAAACGAATAGGATTTCGGTAACTCTCATCCTATTGGCTGATTTGAATTTGAAGAATCAAATCAGCCAATAGGAATGCAAGGGACGCCATATTTTATCGCGTACCTTGAATTCACTATACAGTGTACAGCGGCGATCGTACGAAGAGGATCCTCCACGCTCCATGGCACCGCGGTTGCCGGTCTTCAGTTCTTCGGTCGCCGGTCTTCAGTTCCGCAGTCCTGGATGAAGATAGAAGAGGTCGCTGCTTGGAAGAAGACTTCTCCGCCGAACTTCAGGAACCTTGAGTACCTATATGGGGGTTAGAGTTAGGCTTTTTTTTTTTTTTTTTAATTTAGATTAGGGATTTAGGCGCTGTAAAAGAGCTGATTGCCCTTTTAGGGCAATGCCCATACAAATTCCCCTTTAGGGACAATTGGTAGTTTAGGATTTTTTTAGTGTTTTTTTTATTTTGGGGGGTTTAGTGGGTGGGGGGTTTTATTGTTAGGGGGGACTTTTTTTTTTAAGGTAAAAGAGCTGTTTAACTTAGGGTAATGCCCTACAAAAGGCAATTTTAAGGGCTATTGGTAGTTTAGTATTAGATTAGGGGGTGTTTTTATTTTGGGGGGCTTTTTATTTGTATAGGGATTAGGTTTAATTTTTTTATTTTTGATAATTTTGTTTATTATTTTATGTAATGTAAGACTTTATTTTAAACTTAGTTTTTTTATTTTTAAAGTAATGTTAGGGTTTTTATTTTAATTGTAATTTAGGATTATTTTAATTTATGTAAAGTGGTTCATTTAGGGGGTGTTAGGTTAGGGGGCTTAGTGATTTGTTATTTGTGTTGTGGGGTTTGGCAGTTTAGGGGTTAATCGATATATTACGTTAATTGCGATGTGGGTTAATGGCGGCGCTATACAAATAAATGATAATAATAATAATAATAATTAGGGGTTAATAGTTTTAATAGATAGTTTTCAATGTGGGGGCATTGCGGATTATGGGTTAATAGATTTAATAGATTGTTTGCGTTGTGGGGGCATTGCGGATTAGGGGTTAATAGTTTAAATAGTTTGCGTTGTGGGGCATGGCGGTTTAGAGGTTAATACATTTATTATAAATTGCGTTGTGGGGGGGGATGGCAGAGGGTTTTGACGTGTCTGGTTAGATTTCAATGGGAATAAGGTTTCAAAGAGCACCTTTTTCCTGTTTTACACCTAGTTGAGCTAGGTGTTATTTTTGTTAATGTTTCGGCAGCCTCCGGCAGTGTAATGCGCGGGCATTCGAAACCGGGTGTAATTTAAAGATTAGCGGCTTCAAATACTTCGTATGGGACACTGTAATGTTTTCGCCAACCTGAGTCCGGTTGCCAAAATTGGGTTATAATGGGCCGTTGGAAGCAGTCGATAAACGATATTGCTTCCGACAGCATATTTATCGGTTTGCGAGTGCACGCAAACGGAATTACGGCTCAATGGAAACGAGCCCTAAAAATTTACACTTATTTTGTCAATATTTAAACAGCTAAGGAAGCTTTAAAAAATACATCTTCGTGTTATTCTCAGACTAATCTTCGACTGCATCATTCTATCTAGCATTTAGTGTTTAATGTCCCTTTAAGCTCACTTTTTTATTATGCTTATCAAAAATGCTTTATAATGCATATTATTTATTTTGTAAACTGTTGCTTTCCTGGAGATGCTAGAGTACAACATTATACACAGTAACTGGTTGATTAGTGCAGGAAATTCATACCTATTTGTAATGGGCCCACAGCAGAGAAGACAGAATGAACAATACTTAAAGGGATATAGAACCCCGATTTTTTTTTTTCATGATTCAGATAGAGCATTTAATTGTAAGCAACGTTCCAATGTACTTCTATTACCTAATTTGCTTTGTTGGCACGTGTGCAGCACCAGAATCTGCAACATACCAAACAGGGCCTTTATCTTCTATGAGTGACACATATAAACAGGCACTTTAAAATCAAAATTAATTTCTCTTTAAGAATTTGTAATTAAAGGGGTACTAAAGTCAAAATTAAACTTTGATAATCTAGATAGAGCATGCACTAAAGAAACAAAAAAACTCTTTGAGACACTGGCTCCTACTAAGCATGTGCAAGAATTCACAGTACATATGAATTTGTGATTGGCAGATGGCTGTCACTTGGTAAAGGGGACAGGGAAATTGTAGGAACTTTGATATTTCTCAGAATAAAAAAAACTACGACTCATTTGAAAATCAGACTGTTATTGCATTGAAGTTTTCTCATGTATTTGGTTTATTAAGCAATTGTACTGTATTAAATGGGGTTTTAAAGGGACATTGTAAGTGTAAAATTGGTCTTCCATTAATGTGTTCCCAATTACTAGTTATAATGGCTGCAGAGTATAACATGTATGATATATTGTTAATTTGGGTTTATTGTGGTATATCAAATAGCAGATTTTGCTGATTAAAGCCTCAATCTATTGTCCTCAAGAACATGTCCATATAAATGGGCTGAACCTGTAGAAATAATAGACAACCTAATCTTATCTATCTTTCATCACAGGTCTCCGTATTTTATCTGTCTTTACACAAAAACAAATACTTATAGAGTGAGTAATTGAAAAGGAAAATTGTACTTAGCTTGTATACCCCCTATTTGGGATCTTGATTGCTACTTGCTTAAAGTATTCATATTTTCAGTATAAGTAGTGGTTTCAATAGGCAAAATCAGCTTATTTAAATGATAAATTAAAGGCAAATGAGCTATTTATAAACAATTTGATACACTCCAGCAGGTAAAACAGATCATTGAGAGCAGATTAAAGTGGAGAAAAAAGTACAGTACAATCTCCCTTTAATGTAATGTCCAGGATTCTGGCAGGAGCTGATCTTTACTTCATGATCTCCTGGTTATAGATCTCATCTAACATCTTCTGCGCTTAGTGTAGGCCGGCTCCTCTGGTACTGACCCCCTGGCCTGTTTATGGATTATTTTTTTATTTCTCTGATGAGCCCATCCTCTGCTCAATTGGTTCCAGACAACAAACCAGGTAATTTCCTAATTACAATTTTTAAACCAATATTTATATTGTGAAAAAATCTTTACAGTGCACTTTATTTATTTATTTAGCCTGTAATTTAAATCTGAAGTAATTTTCCTTTGCCCCAGAGAGGGTGGAGAGCATTTTGTGGCATTTATAATACGGACTCTCCTGCTGTACAATGTTTCCTTGATTAGTGCAGGAGCTCACTTACATCTGCCCCTAATTGGCCAAAGCAATTGAAGTAAGGTATATACTCAAGAGGTGTGTACTACAAAACAAGGCACATGGTAATAGCAATTAGAGTTTTACTAAAGATACATGGGAATACTTTGCCCTAGGCCACTGGTTTTCAAACCTGTGCTCAGGCCTCCCTAACAGGCCACATTGAGGATATCTGGAGCACAGGTGAAACAATCAGCTAATTATTATACATGGTTATTTCAACCTGCTCTCATCCAAGGTTATCCTGGTCTGTTGGAGAGGCCTGAGGACAGGTTTATGACATGGTGGCTTCCCACTCCTATACTCTTCAAATGCTTTAGTCATTCATTTTGTTCTTAATAAATGACCCCTCCATACTTTTTTTTTTTTTTAGTTTCCAATTAGGGGTGGAAAAACTAAGGGGAAGAAAATTTCGTAGTGTCTTGGAGAGCATGAAAACGAAATACACCGCTACCGCTATACACATTTTGTAGGGTTAGGTGTTTTCCTCACGTAAAAGGGACAGCAAAGCCTTGTTATCACAAGACGTTTATTTTAAAACAATTATTTTTTTTACAGAGATTCTTTTCAATAGCCAAATTCCACCCACCATTTGCCTTATTTGAAGGAGCCAATCTGGTCTTGATTTTGCAGATGACAAGGGTAGCCATGGTCATTATTCAAGTGCATTGTTTTGAGGTTATCAATTAGAGCCAATTAGGGAAATCTATGTAGCAGTGTTAGCCTTGAGAAGTCATTACAGTGCATTTACATTTCTTTTAAAGACTTAGAAAATCCACAATTTAAATTACATGAAAAAGGGGCAAAATAATGAAATTATGTTGGAAAGTTTTTTTCATTATGCATAACTGAAAATGTTATATAAAAATCTCAAGGTGCTTACTGTCCCTTTAATCAACCTTCAAAGGCTATTATGCTGCCAATTACCCACCATTGATATCAAGCTAACCAGGCATGCATGACATAGTAAACCCAACTGCTGTATATAAATTTACTCACTCCATAGAAAATAAAATTTTCATGGTTAAACCAAAATTCATTAAAATTATGGGGGGAGATAAAAAAACTGACATTTTTATTTAACCACGAAAATAGCTTTACCAATGCAGCAACCAGAAATCTATCTTCCTACTGATGAGTTCCAAAAAGAACGAAACAGGCTTGTCTAGTGAGTGATTTCTGGTTTGATGTAATAATCCTGTTAAAAGGATCGCTGTGTCAAAACAGTATTTTGAAGCAAAAAAAAATGAGAATTTGCATATCTTACCCAAAATTCTCTTGTGCATTGGTAACATTGTATATTAAGAATTTCAGGGATACTTGCCTAGATGTGCTAATTTCCTATGCAAATATTTACATTGATTTAATTTTGAGACATGGAGGATTTTAATTTCAGTTTTTTATCTCCCCCCATAATTTTAATGAATTTTGGTTTAACCATGAAAATAGCTTTACCAATGCAGCAACCAGAAATCTATCTCCTACTGATGAGTTCCAAAAAGAACGAAATAGGCTTGTCTAGTGAGTGATTTCTGGTTTGCTGTAATAATCCTGTTAAAAGGATCACTGTGTCAAAACAGTATTTTGAAGCAAAAAAACCCTGAGAATTTGCATATCTAATTTGCATATCTTACCCACAATTCTCTTGTGCATTGGTAACATTGTATATTAAGAATTTCTGGGGAAAAGCAAGCGGGGATACTTGACTCGATGTGCTAATTTCCTATGCAAATATTTACATTGATTTATATATATATATATATATATATATATATATATATATATATATATATAAAACCATAGTACACCCTGCACATATAAGAATAAGTCAACACTACATCCCTTCTCCATCTAGAAGTAGTTTGCGTTTTAAAAAAGAGCTACACGTAGGTGAAGTCAGCTTAAATTCCCATATATTAAATCATTTAGCTGGTCTGGAGTTTTTAAGTTGTCAGAACCCTCTATCTGTAAGAGGAACTCTATTTTCACTCCTACAACAGTGAGAGATTAGCAGCTTGAAATCACTTTGACAGTCTAGATTACTCTATTGCATACCACAGGGAATTTTAATTCCAACCTGTGAAATTGTAATTGCTTCTCAAGAAGCACTGAGGAATTCTGGGTAATGGTCATAGCTAAGCTCAATGTCAGAGTTGCCAGTTGCTGCCACATCACATATTACTTGCTGTTACTCAAAAAATCATCCTGACTTTCTTCACATGGAGCTGAACTGAAGAGTAAAACTAAATTAATGCAGGCTGTCAAATATTCAGAGCTGTGCAGACAGGGATGTGACAAAGGTGCAGCTCTTTAAAAGGTACCTTCTTTCTTTTTATCAGATTAGACTAACGAAAGACCATTTTTTTTTTATCCTTTTAACTGTTCTGAATTTGTCATTTGTGAAAATGTGTTCACAAACTGCAGTGGAAAAGAGAGCACCATCTGTGTCTGCATTTATTATGCCTCCAAATGTAATGAAGACCTGTAGGCCTTGCTCTGCACCAGTATTAGTGACTGTGCAGCTCCCTCGTGTGTCACTGTCTGAGGCTTCTAAATACAAAAAGATATCAAAGGGGCATTACATCCAAAGCGGGTTGTTTAAACCATTACTTTTTTTAAATGGATTTCCCTTTCCTGAATAAAATTCATATTTTGTCTTCAAAATTGTGTGTGTGTGTGTTTATATGTGTATGTGTATATATATATATATATGTGTGTATATATATATATATATATATGTGTGTGTGTGTGTGTATATTTATATATGTATATGTGTGTGTGTTTATATGTGTGTGTATATATATATATGTGTGTATGTGTGTATATATATATGTGTGTATGTGTGTATATATATATATATATATATATATGTGTGTGTGTGTATATTTATATATGTATATGTGTGTGTGTTTATATGTGTGTGTATATATATATATATATATATGTGTGTATGTGTATGTATATATATGTGTGTGTATGTATATATATATATGTGTGTGTATATATATATGTGCGTGTGTATATATATATATATATGTGCGTGTGTATATATATATATATGTGCGTGTGTATGTATATATATGTGTGTATGCATATATGTATGTATATATATATATATATATATATATATATATATATATGTGTGTGTGTGTGTGTTTATATATATATATCTATATATATATATGTGTGTGTGTGGGGGGGGGGGGGAGTCATGTTCCTTTAAAATAGCTGTTGGAGTTGTTGTCATTAGCAAGTCAGCTGATGGATGAGAGATACACACATTTCCTGTTAGTTTTAATATAACGTTAAGCATATTCAAATTATTTTTTTTCTCTTGCAAAACATATTTTAACATATAAACAAAATGGTCTATAACAGTATATAGAAATCAAATCAGTAAGTGTAAATATGATTTCACTGCTAGAGGTTATAACCAATGTTGTTGATACAATAAACACATAAGGAGTTAAACCAGCTGTCAAACCAAGTGAGACAGGCAAGTCCTGGTGTCTGGGCTGGAGAGTGTGTGTGTGGGCCGTGGGCGAGTTTCTTTTGTCTTCTGCTAAGTTTTTCTTTTAAGAATTCTGTGTTTGTCTTTACTTAAGATACACAGAGAATGACAGCAGATAAGAACCACTTGGCCCACCACGGATCACAAACTAGAGATGCTCAACTCAGTAGCACCCCTAACTAGACTTTAGATAGAGGCCACTGAATTATGTTTAAATGCCTCTTGATTTGTTATTATTAAATGCAGCAAACTAACAATTAAAACATGGGAAAATGAGTATGTTTGACTATACACACAAATGATTCCTCCCAACAAATATATTATTTTATGTGATATACTATATTATTACATTATGTGCAGGAGGGAAGTTTAACCCCTTAAGGACACGGCCATTTTTCAATTTCTTTCCCTGAAGGACCAGGGCTATTTTTAAATTTCTGCGGTGTTTGTGTT
Source organism: Bombina bombina (assembly GCF_027579735.1). Lineage (NCBI taxonomy): Eukaryota > Metazoa > Chordata > Amphibia > Anura > Bombinatoridae > Bombina > Bombina bombina. The sequence goes on along the minus strand of NC_069503.1, from coordinate 739,562,745 downwards.
TAGCTGTAATTTTCCTCTTACTCATTTACTGTACCCATACATATTATATACCGTTTTTCTCGCCATTAAATGGACTTTCTAAAGATACCATTATTTTCATCATATCTTATCATTTACTTTAAAAAAAATTATAAAATATTAGGAAAAAATGGAAAAAAAACACACTTTTTCTAACTTTGACCCCCACAATCTGTTACACATCTACAACCACCAAAAAACACCCATGCTAAATAGTTTCTAAATTTTGTCCTGAGTTTAGAAATACCCAATGTTTACATGTTCTTTGTTTTTTTTTCCAAGTTATAGGGCCATAAATACAAGTAGCACTTTGCTATTTCCAAACCATTTTTTTTCAAAATTAGCGCTAGTTACATTGGGACACTGATATCTGTCAGGAATCCCTGATTAACCCTTGACATGTATATATTTTTTTTTAGAAGACATCCCAAAGTATTGATCTAGGTCCATTTTGGTATATTTCATGCCACCATTTCACCACCAAATGCAATCAAATAAAAAAAATTGTTCACTTTTTCCCAAATATTTTCACAAACTTTAGGTTTCTCACTGAAATTATTTACAAACAACTTGTGCAATTATGGCATAAATGGTTGTAAATGCTTCTCTGGGATCCCCTTTGTTCAAAAATAGCAGAAATATAGGACTTTGGCGTTGCTTTTTGGTAATTAGAAGGCCGCTAAATGCCACTGCGCATCACACGTGTATTATGCCCAGCAGTGAAGGGGTTAATTAGGGAGCATGTAGGGAGCATCTAGGGTTAATTTTAGCTTTAGTGTAGTGTAGTAGACAACCCCAAGTATTGATCTAGGCCCATCTTGGTATATTTCATGCTACCATTTCACCGCTAAATGCGATCAAATTAAAAAAACGTAAAATTTTTCACAATTTTAGGTTTCTCACTGAAATTATTTACAAACAACTTTTGCAAGTATGGCATAAATGATTGTAAATGCTTCTCTGGGATCCCCTTTGTTCAAAAATAGCAGACATATATGGCTTTGGCGTTGCTTTTTGGTAATTATAAGGCCGCTAAATGCCGCTGCGCACCACACGTGTATTATGCCCAGCAGTGCAGGGGTTAATTAGGTCATTTGTAGGGAGCTTGCAGGGTTAATTTTAGCTTTAGCGTAGAGATCAGCCTCCCACCTGACACATCACACCCCAGGATCCCTCCCAAATAGCTCTCTTCCCTCCCACATCCCACAATTGTCCCCGCCATCTTAAGTACTGGCAGAAAGTCTGCCAGTACTAAAATAAAAGGTATATTTAAAATTTAAAAAAAAATTGTAAAGCATATTTACATATGCAGCTGTGTAGGATCCCCCCTTAGCCCCCAACCTCCCTGATCCCCCCCCCCAACAGCTCTCTAACCCTCCACCTCTACCTTACTGGGAGCCATCTTGGGTACTGGCAGCTGTCTGCCAGTACCCTGTTTGCAAATACAAATGTTTTTTTTTTTGTTTTTTTTTTAAAAAAAATCAATTTTTTCTGTAGTGTAGCTTCCCCCCCCACAGACAAATCCCCCACCCACTCCCAGATCCCTTAGATTTATTTTTGTTGGGGATTGTATCCCCCCTTACTGCCAGTTTTATATAATTAATTTGCTGTAGTGTAGCGGTTCCCACCCGCTCCCTCCCCGTGCACGCGCCCACCCACCGGCCCCCGTGCATGCGCGCGCTCCCGTGCGCGCGCCCAACAACCCCGCCCCCGATCCCGCCCCCCTCTCTCTTCAATTTGTCACCGATGGCCGCCCACCCGCCTCCCACGGTCAGCTCCCACCCACCAACGATTGCGGCCATCGATGCCGGTGCAGAGAGGGCCACAGAGTGGCTCTCTCTGCATCGGATGGGGGAAAAAGGTTATTGCAGGATGCCTCGATATCGAGGCATCACTGCAATAACCGTAAAGCGGCTGGAAGCGATCAGGATCGCTTCCAGCCGCTTTAATCCCCAAAGTCGTACAGGGTACGTCGCTGGTCTTTAAAGACCAGGTTGTGTGCGACGTACCCTGTACGACTCGTGTCGTTAAGGGGTTAATATTGTGATTTCCATGCTTTAAAACATTTGACTGGGAACATAAGCTCGAGTGTGTGGAACATATAGGTTGTGTGCAGTGTTTGTGGTGGACATAGTGTTTGTATCTTTCTTTAGAATTGCTGTAGTTTGTGTTATATATATATATATATATATATATATATATATAGTGTTATAAATCTATAATTATTACTTGAATACGTATATCACACTGTGTGTATAAGGCTATATTTGAGTATGTACTGACTGTGTTATATTTGGGTTTGTCCCACTTTAATTGTGTGCAATTATCAAGCCAAAGTGCTGTTTTGTTTTTAACCTATCAGAATGCTGTCTTCTCTTTATAAGATATGAACAGATGATTACGGTCTCTTGGACCGAAACCGGTCAGACTGTTTATTGGCTCTATAACATGGATCCATTTTCATTACCTCCTTTTTGTTTTTAACTTTTATCAATAAAGTGCTGAGTGACTTTTAACTAGAGGCTTGTGCTGGACTTTTTCCTCTTTTTATTGATACTACTTTCGTGGATTACAGGGATCCGCTCCCAAAAGTCTGGGCCCATCCTCCAGTCACATGACTCCTCATCGCACATAGGAACAGCGTTCAGTAAGGAGCTGCACCAGGAACGCTGTATCAAGCAAAATTACAAACCGACTCGATCTGGACAAGTTGACCGTTGTTTTCAGGCGTTGACAGTCAACAGTGGGGGTGAGTGAAGTAACTTCATAGGGTCCTTGTAGACTAGTGGCTAACTTTTGCTATTCACACTATCCTTGCCTGTCAGTAGGAGGTAACCGTTAATGGTACAAAGCTGCAGGTCGCATAAGCTGCCGTGACCTTAAAGGGACAGTTTACTCAAAAAATTTCTCCCCTTTAATTTGTTCCCAATGATCCACTTTACCTGCTGGAGTGTATTAAATTGTTTACAAGTAGCTCCTTTACCCTTATATTGGCATTTGAAATTGTTAATTTAGCATGTGGTATCCCCACCTATTCTGAAAGTTTGTGGCCGCGCGTACCAGCTATAGATAAGCTTTGTAAACACAGCCAGCAGAAGAAATTACACTCCCAGTGCGATAAAGCAGAGATAAGGTAATAAAATGTTGATTTTCCATTGTTCTCTCAAAGTATTGGTGATTGTTTTAAGGACAGATATAAGATAAAGAAGCAGGTATATGTGATACAGTAATGAGATCTGATTATACCTACAAGCTCAACCTATTTTATTAGGCTGTGGCTTCAAAACACAAAATCAGAGCTTTAATATACACAAATAAACCTTAAAAAGCTCATTTTCATACATTTTTTACTCTGCAGTTGGTAAAAAAAGCAATTGTAAACACATTAAGGGAAAAACTATTTTACAGTATACTGTCCCTTTAAGTACTTACATTTTACCTGTGTATAGTGCAGGCCTGTAAGGTGAGGCATAGTGGTGCACAGATAAGTATAATAAGCATTGATAACTGAAATCTATCCAATCTCACCCTCACTGCTTTTGGGACATATCACGTTTGGAAGGGTTCTTCACACCGGACATTTGTGTCAAAGTACTTATTTCATCTGCCACCACTCTATATATGCACTTGCATTCTTTGCTTACACGTTTATTTTGTTCATCTCCTTTTATATATATATATACACACACACTCACATATATACATATATATTTATATGCACAAACACACACACATAAAAGGAATCCACTGCAGGTACTCGTGTATTCACGGCCCTCCAGGAAACAGCATCATACAGACCAATATCTGAAACTACAAGTCCAACAAACACATGCTACTAAAATGCTAATATATATATGAATAAAAAAGAGGACATCAAATCTTCACATCTGAGCAACCACTGTTCTTTTCTTCATCAAAAAAGCACCTACTGAACAAAAATATTAAAAGCATTTCCAGTCATAGAAGCTTACCATAAAATTGTAAAATTTAAAAGAAGTTCATACAAACACACATCCAACACCTAAAACACAGGGTTTAACACTAGTCTGGCAAAGTTAATTTATAGCTACTGCACAGCTATAAAATAATAATAATATACATATGTATCTGTGTGTGTGTCTTCAGATATTTGATATATTAAAACATATTTCAAACCTTTCAATGTTCATACGTTTGAAGAAATACCATAGTTACGTTAGATCTTCATACAGTACATTTAATATGGGGGATATCTATCAAGCCATCAACTTTGTTGCATTCGACGGCACCAATACGCTCGCCTAACATCGCGGCCGCAGACCTGAATACGATCTCCATATTTATAAAAAAAGCTGTCAAAAAGCCACACACCAAGTACGGGGCGATGAGCAGCGGACTGTTGTTAACTAACAGTCATCGATCTCGCTGCTATTTAGCTTTTTACCAACTTTATTTATACCCTATCACTAAACGCTGCCACTATACTAAAATGTTTAACCCCTATCCCGCCACTCCCTGACCCCGCCGCATCTAAATAAAGTTATTAACCCCTATCCCGCCACTCCCGGACCCCGCCGCATCTAAATAAAGTTATTAACCCCTATCCCGCCACTCCCGGACCCTGCCACAACTAAATAAAGTTATTAACCCCTATTCCGACGCTCCCGGACCCCACAGCAACTAAATAAAGTTATTAACCCCTATCCCGCCACAACTAAATAAAGTTATTAACCCCTATCCCGCCGCTCCTGGACCCCACCGCAACTAAGTAAAAGTATTAACCTCTATCCCACCGCAACTAAATAAAATTATTAACCCCTAAACCCCTGGCACCCCACATCACTAACTAAACCTATTAACTCCTAAACCGCCAGCCCCCTACATCGCCATAAACTAAATTAAGCCATTAACCCCTAACAACCCGCTAACTTTACATTAAAATTACAACATCCATATCTTATAATAAATTTAAACTTACCTGTATAATTAAATTAAACTATAGTAAACTATTAATTAACCTACCATAACTATTATACTAAAATTATATTAAACTACCAATTAAATTAACTATATTACATATTAAAAAAAAACTAACCCTACTCAAATTATTTAAATCTACAATAAAAGATTACTAAGTTACCAAAAAACAAACCACTAAGTTACAAAAAATAACAAACCACAGTATCAAAAATAAAAAAATACACCTAATCTAATAGCCTTATCAAAATAAAAAAGCCACCCAAAATAAAAAAAACTAGCCTACAATAAACTACCAATGGCCCTTAAAAGGGCCTTCTGCGGGGCATTGCCCCAAAGAAATCAGCTCTTTTACCTGTAAAACCAACCAACCCCCCCAAATAAAAACCCTATCTAAAAAACCTAAGCTCCCCATTGCCCTGAAAAGGGCATTTGTATGGGAATTGCCCTTAAAAGGGCATTTAGCTCTTTAACTGTCCAGACCCTACTCTAAAAATAAAACCCACCCAAAAAAACCTTAAATAAACCTAACACTAACCCCAGACGATCCACTTACAGTTCTTAAAGTTCCGCTTGAAGGATCCATCCAGCCGGCAAGAAGTCTTCCATCTTCATCCAGCCGGCGAAGTCTTCATCAATACGGCCACTTCTGTCTTCATCCATCCAGCGTGGAGCGGGTCCATCCTGAAGACATCTGACAAGGAGCTCCTCTTCAATACGGTCTCCGCCGTAAACTGTATCTTGAATGCAAGTGATGTCATCCAAGATGGTGTCCCTTGCATTCCTATTGGCTGAAAGGTTCTAATCAGCCAATAGGATTAGAGCTGCTAAAATCCTATTGGCTGTTCCAATCAGCCAATAGGATTTAGCTCTCATCCTATTGGTTTTTTTTGTAACTTAGTGGGGGGGGGGGTTGTAACTTTGTGTTTTTTTTTGGTAATTTTTTATTGTAGATTTAAATAATTTAAGTAGGGTTAGGGTTTTTAATATGTCATTTAGTTAATTTAATTGGTAGTTTAATTTAATTGTAGTATAATAGTTAGGGTAGGTTAATTGTTTAATATAGTTTATTATTATTATTATCAGGTATTTGTAGAGCGCCAACAGATTCCGCAGCGCTGATTTAATTCTACAGGTAAGTTTAAACTTATTATAATATAGGGATGTTGTAATTTTAATGTAAAGTTAGTGGGTTGTTAGGTTTAGGGGTTAATAGCTTAATTTAGTTTTTCGGCGATGTGGGGGGCTGGCGGTTTAGGGGTTAATAGGTTTAGTTAGTGGTAGTGACGTGGGAGGCCAGGGGTTTAGGGGTTAATACATTTATTTAGTTGTGGTGGGGTCCAGGAGTGGCGGAATAGGGGTTAATACTTTTATTTAGTCGCGGCAGGGTCGGGCGGCAGATTAGGGGTGTTTAGACTCGGGGCTTATGTTAGGGTGTTAGGTGTAAACTTTACTGGTTTTCCACCATATAAATCAATGGGATATCTGGCAGCATCAAACATAAGCTTTTGCTGCTTTCAAACTCCCATTGATTCCTATTGCATACGCGGCCTCCAGGGTGTACACTGGGCCGGAATGGCCGTGAGCATACCGGTTAACTATTTGATAACTTTTAAAAAGTGTCAAATAAAGCCAAATCTGTATTCGGAACATCTGTAATGACGTAAGCATTGATCTGTGTCAGATTGAGACCGGCGGATCGTATGTTACATCACAGATTTCAACTTTTGCCGGTCTGTAGGCTTTGATAACTAGGTCGAATCAAGCTCGCCACAATTACGCTGCGGAATTCCAGCGTATTTGCGGTTGACGTCTTGAATAATATCCCCCATAAACTCTAATGCAATATTACTAGTTAGCAGCCCTAATTTTATGTGACTACCAAAGGATACCTTAAAATTTACTTAAAATCCACTGTAGGTTTCTGGTAACAATTTTGTTTTTTTAAATCATTTTTTTATTGAGGTTTGATATGCAATAACAAACAAGCAATACTTCAAATAGTGTGTTGGTACAGAAAGAAAAATCATATAAATTGTCTTGATAAAGATATTATACAACCATACCTGTTACATCACAGGATAGTTTAAAATATGTAGAAAATGAACCTCACATTTTCAGAATACAAATAAGAACAACAGTGATGTCATATTTTTCTTTGTTTTGTATTAATTTGAAATAAATCTCACATGAGAAATATATGTACTATAGCATAAATAGATATACGGGTAGATTACGGGTCTTGCATTAGCCTTAAAAAGCAGCGTTGAGAGGTCCCAACACTGCTTTTAACGCCCGCTGGTATTATGAGTCTGGCAGGAGAGGGTATACCGCTCACTTTTCTTCCGCAACTTGAGCTTACCGCAAATCCCCTTACGTCAATTGCATAACCTATCTTTTCAATGGGACTTGCATAATGTTGGTATTACGAGTCTTGGAAGAAGTGAGCGGTAGACCCTCTCCTGTCAAGACTCCTACCGCATTTAAAGGTCAGTAGTTAAGAGTTTTATGGGCTAACGCCGTAACATAAAACTCTTAACTAAAGTGATAAAAAGTACACTAACACCCATAAACTACCTATTAACCCCTAAACCGAGCCCCCCCCCACATAGGAAACACTTTAATAACGTTTTTAACCCCTAATCTGCCGACCAGACATCGCCGCCACTTTAATAAATATATTAACCCCTAAACCGCCGCACTCCCGCCTCGCAAACACCTACTTACATTTATTAACCCCTAATCTGCCGACCCCAATGTCGCTGCAACTATATTAAATTTATTAACCCCTAAACCTAAGTCTAACCATAAGTCTAACCCCCCCTAACATAAATAAAATTACTACAATTAAATAAATTAATCATATTTAAAACTAAATACTTACCTATAAAATAAACCCTAAGATAGATACAATATAACTAATAGTTACATTTGTAGCTAGCTTAGGGTTTATTTTTATTTTACAGGCAACTTTGTATTTATTTTAACTAGGTACAATAGTTATTAAATAGTTCTTAACTATTTAATAACTGCCTAGCTAAAATAAAGACTACACTATCATTAAATTAATTACATAAACTAACTACAATTAACTACAATTACATTAAATAAACTAAAGTACGAAAAACAACAAACACTAAATTACAGAAAATAAAAAAAGAATTACAATTTTTTAAAACTAATTACAACTACTCTAATCCACCTAATAAAATAAAAAAGCCCCTCAAAATAATAAAAATCCCTACCCTATACTAAATTACAAATAGCCCTTAAAAGGGCCTTTTGCGGGGCATTGCCCCAAAGTAATCAGCTTTTTTACCTGTAAAAAAAAAAAAGGGGTCCATGTGAGGGATGAAGTCTTTCAAACCTTGTGAGCTGCCCTGCTGCCGGGCAGTCTGTGATGGAGGTAAGTGCTAATTTTAATTTTCTGATGTGGGAGCTAAGAAAAGGTTTTGGCACTTATGGGGTTAATTTGGGGATTTTTATCCTGATTATATGCAGGCTTTTCATTATGGCAGTAATTGTTTTTTAGTGTGGAGCACTGTGTGAGGATGGCTCTTTTAGGAGTGCTTGTTAGCTCTCTTTATTATTTGGCTCAGTACTATTGTTACAATGTGTAGAGGGTATGGACTGCTTTTTTTTTTTTAAGCGTGTCACTCGCTTTCTTTTCCTCCCGGTGGCTGTTTGCAGTGTGTAGTATAATGCCGGCCGGGAAGTAGTGTGGCACGCCCACAATGGGTGGAGCTTGTTCAGCACGAGTTTTGCGCGCTCTTTTTCACTTCTGGGTGATAGGAAGTGATGCTTGATCGGCTCCTGTTCCGGTGTGGGTGTTGTTAGTTAGATCAGAGAGCGGGTGTTAGCGGGGGAGAGTCCAGTTTATGTTTAGTTAGTTTTTTATTGCTCTGGTCCGTGGGAGGTCAGGTAAGCACCTCAGCATGTTCAAGCTATACCGCAGCTTTCTCCCCAATTATCCCAATCTACTTCCTCACATGCAGTGCCCTGCTTTTCGTCTCAGGTTGGTTTTTCTTTGCAGGATATGGCTACTCACATATCCTCTGCTGTACCTGAGGCTTTGTCTGCTTTTCCTGTGTTGCAGGGGAAGAGCAAAAGAAAATATAGGGTTTCTTACTCTACTCTACAGGTCATGATTACAGCCCACGGCCGAAACATGTCAACTGTCTAGTGCTTTCACCTTCTTTCTGCACTTTGAATCTGCATGGATTTTTTAATCTTGATGTTGCAATAAAGGAACTTTTTATCAGCAAGACCAACTTCTCTCTCTCTTTTCCTCTACTGCAGTTATGTCAAATGTTTCTTCCCATAGGTCTGAGGAAGAGGATTCTTCTGTAGCATCTGAGAGTGAAATTTCAGACTCTGATAGTGTAATGCCTTCTGCTGATTCTGAGGTGGTTTCTTTCATATTTAAGTTGGAGCACCTCAGTTTATTACTCAGGGAGGTTTTGGCTACTTTGGATGGTCATAGTTACTCCTAAGAAGGCTAGTAAACTTAAACTTCTGACCTTTATGCTTCCCAGAAAAAACAACAAATAAAGAAGACTGGCAAAAATCCTTAGTCGTCTGCAAATAATATATCAATGCATGAACATCATTAATATTCTTATCAGAAATCACCTTGGGAAGAAAACCTAGAGCAATACGCAGTACTACCTTATCAGAATGAAAAATAAGAAAAGGAGACTCACATTGCAATGCAGAAAGCTCCAAAACTCTTCAAGCTGAAGAGATAGCAACCAGAAACAAAACCTTCCAGGTTAACAACTTAATATCCAAAGAATGCATAGGCTCAAATGGAGCCTGTTGGAGAACTCTAAGAACTAAATTAAGAGTTGCCTCTGGATTCACACCAATACAGATATTTATGCCATATCTTATAATAGATCCTTCTAGTCACAGGCTTACGCACCTGAATCATAGTCTCAATAACCGCCTCAGAGAAACCTTGCTTGGATAGAATCAAGCGTTCAATCTCCATGCAGTCAGCTTCAGAGAAACGAGATTTGGATGAAGGAAGGGCCCCTGAAGTAGAAGGTCCTTCCTTAACGAAAGACTCCAAGGTGGGGAGGATGACATCTCCACCAGATCTGCATACCAAATCCTGGGAGCCCATGCCGGTGCAATGGGAATCACTGATGGCCTCTCTTGTCTGATCTGAGCAATGACCCGAGGAAGAAGGGCAAATGGAGGAAACACATATGCCAGACTGAACTAGATCATCTTACAGAACAGCCTGAGGATCCCTTGACCTCGATCCGTACCTCGGAAACTTGGCATTCTGACGAGACGCCATAAGATCCAACTCCGGTTGACCCCATTTCAGAATCAAACTGGAAAACATTCCAGGTGAAGTTCCCACTCCTCCAGATGAAAAGTCTGTCTGCTCAGAAAATCCGCTTCCCAATTGTTCACCCCTGGAATGTGGATCGCAGACAGACAGCAGTTGTGAGCCTCCGACCACTGCATAATCTTGGCTACCTCTGTCATGGCCAGGGAACTCCTAGTTCCCCCCTGATGATTGATGAAAGCCACTGATGTAATGTTGTCCGACTGAAACCTGATTAACTGGGTTGAAGCTGAGGCCAAGCCAGAAGAGCATTGAAGATTGCCCTCAGCTCTAGGACATTTATGGGAAGAACCAATTCCTCCTGGGTCCACAGACCCTGAGCCTTCAGCAAACCCCAGACAGCTCTCCAACCCAGCAGACTGGCATCCGTGGTCACAATGACCCAGGTAGTGTTGCGAAAACAAGTTCCCTGGGAGAGAAGATCCTGAGACAACCACCACGGAAAATAATTTCTTGCAGCTTGATCTAGAACAATCTTTGGAGACAGATCCGTATAATCCCCGTTCCACTGCCTGAGCATGCATAACTGCAGTGGCCTGAGATGAAACCGAGCAAATAGAATGATGTCCATAACTGAAACCATCAGACCAATAACCTCCATACACTGGGCCACCGACGGCCGAGGAGAGGACTGAAGAGCAATGCACGAATTGAACATTTTTTACTTGCTTGCCTCTGTCAAAAAAAATCTTCATCTCTAGAGAATCTATAATGGTCCCCAAGAATACCACTCTTGTAGCCGGAATCAAGGAACTTTTTCCTAAATTTACCTTCCAACCGTAAGAGCGCAGAAAATCAATAACTCTGTGTGGAAGCTTGCTGTTTAAAAGATGGCGCCTGAACTAGAATATTGCCCAGATAAGGAGCTACCGCAACCCCCTGCAAACTGAGAACTGCCAGTAACGCACCCAGGACCTTTGAGAACACCCTGGGAGCTGTTACAATACCAAAAGGAAGGGCCACAAACTGAAAATGCTGGTCTAGAAAAGAAAATCTCAGAAATTTGTGATGTTCCTTGTGGATGGGAATATGTAGATACGCATCCTTCAGATCTACTGTAGTCATGAATTGACCTTCTTGAACAAAAGGAGGAATTATTCGAATAGATTCCATCTTGAAAGACGGAACACTGAGAAATTTGTTTACACACTTGAGATCTAGGATGGGTCTGAAAGTTCCCTCCTTTTTGGGAACGATAAACAGATTGGAATAGAAACCTAGACCCTGCTCCGGAACTGGAACAATCACTCCCATATCGGAAAGATCCTGAAAACAACTTAAGAATGCCCTTCTTTTTATCTGGTCTACCGATACCCTGGATAAAAGAAACCTGCCCCTGGGAGAAAAAGTTTTGAACTCCAGCTTGTATCCCTGGGATAAAATATCTACCACGCAGGGATCTGGAACATCTCAAACCCAGACCTGAGCAAAAAAGGAAAATCTGCCCCCACTCGATCCATTCCCGGATCGGGGGCAGACCCTTCATGCTGATTTTGATTCAGTAATGGGCTTCTTAGATTGTCTCCCCCTGCTCCAGGACTGATTGGACTTCTAAGAGGGCTTGGACTGATCGTGCTTGGAGGAAGAAGAGGAAGACTTACCAGAGAAGTTACGAAAGGAACGAAAATTACTCTGACGACCCTTCTGTTTATTTCTCTTATCCTGAGGGAGAGAATGCCCCTTCCCTCCCGTAATATTAGAAATAATCTCAGCCAAACACAGCCCAAACAAGGTCTTACCCTTGTAAGGAATAGACAAAAGCTTAGCTTTAGACGATACATCCACAGACCAGGACTTTAACCATAAGGAAATCTTTGCTCCCAATTTGATGACCTGTAAAGAAGCATCCGCAATAAAAGAATTCGCAAATTTAAAGCCTTAATTCTATCCTGAATCTCCTCAAGAGGAGTACCCTGCTGAATAGAATCAGACAACGCATCAAACCAATATGCAGCCACACTGGTATCCGTAACAATACACACAGCAGGCTGCCATTGTAACTCCCGGTGAACATACATCCTTTTAAGCAAAGCCTCCAAACTTCTTATCCATGGGATCCTTAAAAGAACAACTATACTCAATAGGAATAGTGGTTCTCTTAGCAAAGGTAGAAATAGCTCCCTCCACCTTGGGAACCGTCTGCCAAGAATCCTTAATAGAATCCGCAATAGGAAACATCTTCCTAAAAATTGGAGGAGAAAAAGAAATTCCAGGCTTCTCCCATTCCCGTGTAATAATCTCTGAAACACGATCTGGAACAGGAAAAACTTCCGCCATGGAAGGAACATCAAAAAACGTATTAAGTTTACTAGCCTTCTTAGGAGTAACTATGACCATCCAAAGTAGCCAACTGAGGTGCTCCAACTTAAATATGAAAGAAACCACCTCAGAATCAGCAGAAGGCATTACACTATCAGAGTCTGAAATTTCACTCTCAGACGCTACAGAAGAATCCTCTTCCTCAGACCTATGGGAAGAAACATTTGACATAACTGCAGTAGAGGAAAAGAGAGAGAGAAGTTGGTCTTGCTGATAAAAAGTTCCTTTATTGCAACATCAAGATTAAAAAATCCATGCAGATTCAAAGTGCAGAAAGAGGGTGAAAGCACTAGACAGTTGACATGTTTCGTCCGTGGGCTGTAATCATAACCTGTAGAGTAGAGTCAGAAACCCTATATTTTCTTTTGCTCTTCCCCTGCAACACAGGAAAAGCAGACAAAGCCTCAGGTACAGCAGAGGATATGTGAGTAGCCATATCCTGCAAAGAAAAACCAACCTGAGACGAAAAGCAGGGCACTGAATGTGAGGAAGTAGATTGGGATAATTGGGGAGAAAGCTGCGGTATAGCTTGAACATGCTGAGGTGCTTACCTGACCTCCCACGGACCAGAGCAATAAAAAACGAACTAGACATAAACCGGACTCTCCCCCGCTAACACCCGCTCTCTGTTCACCGGAACAGGAGCCAATCAAGCATCACTTCCTATTACCCAGAAGTGAAAAAGAGCATGCAAAACTCGTGCTGAACAAGCTCCACCCATTGTGGGCGTGCCACACTACTTCCCGGCCGGCATTATACTACACACTGCAAACAGCCACCGGGAGGAAAAGAAAGCGAGTGACATGCTTAAAAAAAACAAAACAGTCCATACCCTCTACATACTAAGGTTGTTTATTGTTGAACACAACCACACTCATTCAACCAATGGACCAACGTGCAATTGTTCAAAGTATACTGTTTACGCCAAACATTTGCTCAGGATATTGAAGCAACTAAATCTGGCTTTACACTGTTTGTAACAGTTTTAACATTCTAAATGCCATGCTGAACATTGCTGCAGCATGGCAAGAAGTCACATAGCAATACATGAATGGCATTTGGAAGTAAGTTTTAAAGACGTATGTGAACACATTCAAGGCTTTATCAAATATTCTGCTGTAGATCAAATAGTAAGTAACAAGATATTCGTGTTTGGCAAACATCTAGGCTTGGACGTTGATGAAAAGGATTTTCATGCGCTTGTTAGAATTCCATTGAGTAGCTGACAGAACTGGAGGAAGAAAGAAGAAGTTGAGGCAGATGAAGAAGAGACCCCAAGAAAGTTCACAGCAAATAAACTATTGGAGGTGTCTGCTATTATCAGCGGTGACGTACAGATAGAAGAAATGGATGTCAACTACAAGAGATTTGCAAGAGCTGACAGGCAGATACAGGATGCCCTTGCTTGATATATAGAAATATATAATGAAAAGAATTAACAAACCGTACAGTCAATACTTGATATCTTCCTGAAGCCAAGCAAAACTACTTCTCTTCTCTCATATCTTCTCACTCCTCAAACGTCTTTTCTCCATTTTCAACACTCCCCTCTATCCACCTGCACCACCCCCTTCATTTGCCTTTAGTGCTCAAAAATTGGCAGACTACTTTTTCAACAAAACACATACCATCCAAAGTAACATCCCACCACAAGACTGGAACTTTCCCGCTCACCCCCTCCACCACTCTCAGTACCTTCCCCCCAACCACTGAGAATGAAGTGAGTTCCCTAATGTCTTCCTCACACCTCACTACCTGCCCACTTGACCCTATCCCTTCACATCTAATACCCTCAACCCAGCTCTTACTCACATATTATTCACCCGATCCCTTACTACTGGTTCATTTCCATCATCCTTCAAATATGCAAAGGTCACTCCCATCCCTCGACCCAAATTCTCCTGCAAACTACCGCCCCATATCACTGCTTCCGCTAGCTTCAAAAGTCCTGGAAAAACAAGTTTTCGATCACCTAACTCCCTTCCTATCCTCAAACTCATTGTTTGAGCCCCTGCAATCTGGCTTCTGTCCCCAACACTCAACTGAGACTTCCCTCACCAAGGTTACTAACAGGCTTCTTTCTGCTAAAAACAATGGCCACTATTCTATATTTATCTTACTTGACCTGTCTGCTGCCTTTGACACTGTTGACCATCCCCTCCACCTACAGACTCTCAGCTCCCTTGGCCTCTGTGACATTGCCCTCTCCTGGATACACTCTTATCTCTCTAATAGGTCCTTTTCTGTCTCATTTGCGGGCGGCAACTCCTCTTCATTGCCTCTGTCTGTTGGAGTACCTCAAGGCTCTGTTCTAGGCCCTCTTCTCTATTTATACTTCCTCACTGGGTAAACTCCTCAGTAGCTATGGCTTGAATTATCACCTCTATGCTGATGATACTCAGATCTACCTATCCCATCCCTGCACTCTCTCCTCCTGTCCATCAGCGACTGCTTATCTGGAATTTCTTCCTGGATGGCCTCTCACCACCTAAAAATAACATGTCCAAGACTGAGCTTCTTCTAATCCCCATCTAATTCTACTCCAGTTTCTAACTTTACTATCACTGTCAGTGACACCACTATCTCCCCATCACCCCAAGTCCGCTGCCTAGGAGTTACACTTGACTCCAAACTGTCCTTCAGACCCCACATCCAATCGCTCTCTTCATCTTGTCGCAACTACCTATGCAATATCTCCAAAATTCTTCCTTTTCTGAGTGCTGAAACTACTAAACGGCTAATCCATTCCCTAGTAATTTCCTGGCTTGACTACTGTAATAACCTACTAACTGGCCTTCCTCTCTCCTGCCTCTCCCCCCTTCAAACCATCCTAAATGCCTCTGCTAGGCTAATCTACCTCTCCCGACGCTCTGTATCTGCTGCACCCCTCTGTGAGTCCCTTCACTGGCTCCCCATTCACAGCAGAATTAAATTCAAAATTCTCACTCTGACCTACAAAGCCCTTACCAATGCAGCCTCCCTACCTGTCCTCACTCATCAACAAATATACTCCAGACCGTCCCCTAAGATCCAACAACGATCTACTCCTTGCCTCTTCTACCATCACCTCTTCCCATGCTAGACTACAGTACTTCGCTTGTGCGGCACCAACCCTCTGGAACACACTTCCTCGAGCTGTCAGGCTTTCCCCAACCTCTCCTCCTTTAAACCCTCCCTAAAGACCTTCTTGTTCAGGGAAGCCCATCACCAAATCAGTAACTAATGAATTCCACTTGTGTAATAGTTGCCCTCATCTAACTCTTAATTCTTTTCACACTAACATCATTCCCACCTTTGCAGTCCCCATCTCATGTTTCTCACCCTCCTACCCATTTAGATTGTAAGTTCCCACAGGAACAGGGCTCCCAATTTCCCCCTGTATTTGTTTGTTACATTTTGTCTGGTGTCTCATATTGTACTGTCCTTTTATCTTTGTTACTCATGGACAGCGCTGCTGAATCTGTTGGCGCTTTATAAATAAATAACACTATTGCCTGCAAAGCCATCAACAAGTGCCCCAGTGCCTTCTACCAGCTATTCTCAAGCCTCATTAGAAGAGGGAGCAATTGATGACCATGACGCTGTAGCATCCCCATCATTCAGCGATTCATTTTAGTTCAATGCTTTAAACTTTCTTCAAATGTTAACTTAGTTTAGTTCAATGCTTCTAACATTCTGCAAATGTCAATGGTGATTACCCATACAACCATTTTTTCCCCACTTTCAATACTGTACTGTAAGTACATATTCTATAAATTACATAAGATATTCAACACGTGTTTAGATGATTTTGTTCTGAGCATGTTTAATTAGGCTAAAGCTATGTTGCTAAGTTTTGTAGGTTAGTTGTACTGTAATGTATTAAATGTATTCTTGACTTACGATATTTTCAACTTATGATGGGTTTATAGGGTTGTAACCCTATCGTAAGTAAAAGAGCATCTATATGCTTCCATTAGCAATGAGGAACCAAGAAAGGCGATCCTATGTCTTTTATAAAAGTTGATGTTATTGGATTAAAACAATGGATACAAAGAGACAGCGTTGAAGGTTTAAAGCTGTTAAATATACATTTGCAATGCAATATAATCAGATATCTGCTGCACTGCATCCACATGCAAAATGCTGCAACTCAAAACAACAACACATTTTCAAAACACAAGCACACATTACTGGTTGCGGTCTGCAGATTTTAATTATCTAGAGGAAATAAGAGTACACATCGCTGCTTCTCGTCTAAAATGAAATGGTGCACAATTATCCAATCACTTCTTCTTGTATACGAAGCAGTCAAACTGAAGAGTTACTCATGCACAGGATGGAGATACTATATTTAGATGAGATGAAATGAATCAGTATTTGCAGTGTCTGTCTCTAAGTGGTACATATACCCACATACATACATATTTCTCAGCCTACTTTGTTAGATAAAGCTTTT
Source organism: Bombina bombina (assembly GCF_027579735.1). NCBI lineage: Eukaryota > Metazoa > Chordata > Amphibia > Anura > Bombinatoridae > Bombina > Bombina bombina. The sequence continues at coordinate 739,545,652 of NC_069503.1, read as the reverse complement.
GGGATTTCACACTTTTGCAAACATGTAATTACAGAATTAGTTACATAGCAAGAAACATACCTAATTTATAGTATCCTGCATGTTTTAACTGTTTCTTCAATCACAGAATAAAAACAATTATTGTTTCTGTTTTAAGTGATTATTGTGACAATAAAAAATACAAAACATCATAAGAAATCACAGCTTACTTTTGCTTTATTTTTAAGCTCTTTATTTCATAAAAAAAAAGAATATTTAATATAGATGCATGTGTGTAATCAGATTTGCATTAAAATCTTAAACATTATGAGATCTTAATATGAATTATTCTTAATGAAGCTATTGATAGGATATAGACGACATACAAGACAGAAAATGGCTACAATGTGAAATTATTTTCACATCAAGAAATTCAAATTTTATACCTTGGGTTTGTTGTCCAATACGAAAACACACAAACGCCAGCATGTAACATTTTTATTTTGTAAAGTGTTTTTTGTAAAATGTTCAAGTATGTATCACTGCTTCAGTTTTATAATTGCGTAGTTGACAAAACAAAACGATACTCATACATGCAAAAAAAAAAAGGAAAGAAAAATACACTTTCTAGGAATTCTAGGCTCTTATGGAAATTAAAAACAAAAAGCAAAAATGTTTCTCAAATTTTAAAAATATGATATTAAAATACATAACACCATAGTTTAACTGTCAGAGCCTAGTTACTTCTCTCAAAACATAGAAATAATGTTATTTCTTTCATATTTTATTGCCAATGGCCTAAAACAATCTTGCCACTACAAATGCAACAACAACTGCTAGCAAAGCACATACAAAGCAAATAAACTTTAATCCTTCGCCTTCCGGTCTCACTGCCATCTGCACCTTGGAGAACAGTGAGGCCTTGTGATCGATGTTGGAGCTGGAACCATTTTTTAACAATGACTTGAACTCCTGTAAAGAAAGTTAGAAAATATTGTTTGTGCACAAATATAAATGGTTTTGATATCATTTAATAATCACAGTGAACATTTAAAACCAGTCGTGTATCCATAAACATTTATTTTTGAGTTACATGAATGAGAAAATATACTTAATTCATAAACAGAACTGCTCTTATAGATGACCTCAAGTTGTCGTCTTCAACTTTAGAACTCGTTCTGTTATCACTATAGTAATGAAAAATGTCCTTCAAGAGATTATTTACCACATTTAAAAATGTGTTTCAAATATTAAATTAGCTAAGTCTTTACTAAAAAAAAAAAAAAAAGTATAATTATTGATATATTTATCGTGATAAGGTCCCTCATGCTGGACAAAGTAGTAAATCAAAGTTATACAAGTACATATTGTATGAGACAAATATCACTAGTCACAACCAAAACCCTCTGACTTGTTTTGCTGCTATAGTACTATGTCTCCCTATCTTTAAATAATTAAGAAAAAACGCAAGTCTTTTTCCAGTTGATAAATGCAAAACTGAAATGTCTATATTTAAAATGCTATAATTCTGGAACTACTGCTCATCTTTCACCAAAGAAATCATCAAACTACCAAATGAAGTCTCTGTGCCATATTACATAATGATTGGTCAAGTAGTTATTGTTGTGGTTTTTGGCTAAAGTGACCATATTGAAAATTGTACTGATTTCACATTTAAATATCCCATAAAGCCTCGATCTGATTTACTTCAAACTCTCAGTTTGTAGTGACTGTCAATACTGCTAATCCGACATAAAATGTCACGTTTCATGCAAATGTGTCAAGCCATTTCAATAACTAAAATCACAGCCACTAAACAGAAGGCTAATAATACAGGCACATAACCTGTATAAAACTATAATGAAAAATCAACAGTGTAAACAAGTAAAATAAAAACGCAAACTCAAAAAGTTTTAAAAGAGGTCATGATGACTTCCACTGTAGCCAGAAATGTATCAGACACAGGCACAATATCAGAAACCAAACTGGATAGATATAAAATAGTGCCACAAAGTGTAAAACAGCATATGGAAACCTCAATAAATAAAGTGAGAAGAATATCACTCACAAATGAAGATCACTATGGCAAGCATTCTCAGTTATTTAACTCACTAGTACCCACCATACTGCAACGGTGGTCCAATGGAAGAAAGGATATCAGGTTATTAAAATAGATATTTATTACAAACAAAAAAAGCCAATTACAAGCTATAAAACAAATACAATAAAACAGCCATATATATACGGCTGTTTCATTGTTATTGTTTTACAGTCTGTAACTGTCTCTTTTGCTTTTAATGAGCATTTGTTTTTTTACTCCAGATTCATAAAACAGTTAACCACCGCCATCCATATAAATTGGCATACGCGGTGGCACATGCATTCTTCCATAGTGTTTCCACATGTCTGTAAATTGAGATAGCTATCAAACACTAATAGTTATGACTAAGAATTACTTTGTGGAGGTTTATCACATCTATCTTCATTGCAACCACAATCAAGTTAAACACTAATTTATAATGATTCCATGTTACAAGATACCAATAGTGCTTATTTATTAAATGTTCACCCTTGTAGAGATGCATTGTGCCTCATACATATGAGGGGAAGTTCATAACCATATGAGGAAATCTAGTATCTATATACTTGCTAGCATTTTTTTATAAAGCATCTGTTCCAGACAATTTTGGTTTGCTTTGTGGGTGCTCAATACATTTGTGAATTATTTAATTTAGCTCTGCAAGCATGTACAAATGTTAATTAATTTTGTGTTGCTAAATTACCTATATAAGTGAATTGAAGCCCACTAGTAATATCACTTACATATATATAAAACAGGGATTGGTACTAATTCATGAGGCACTCCTCTGATAACCCTCCTGTGCTCCACTTATACTTCAAATTCATTAATTATTTCTCCCTGTTGTTTTCCTTTTAATTAACATACTTTACAATGAACTACAAGCTAGATAGTTTATCTAATAGTGCACATGCATAGAACTATTTAGCTAAATTATATTGCCTGTTATACACTGCTTTATCATTTTAATTGTATAGTCAAATCTTATATTCAGCCTCACACTAAGGTAAAATCATGTGCCTACGATTCTGTAAATAGTTTGACTTAAAGGGTCAGTAAACATTGCTTTTTTGCATCAAATCAATTAACATATTTATATTTAAAATCCATTTTTTATACTTAAAATGTATTGTAATAATAAACTAAACGTTTATGTATAATTTTATTTATTTTTATTTAACAAAATGATATGTCAATCATTAACGTTAGCCCGCCTCCTTCACTGTTTCTAAATGTTTTATATCGATGCCGCGCTTTACTAAGAGTGCCACGCCCCCTTTTTTGTTTCGGTGCTGTAACTTCGATCAGTGTAACTCACAAAATGACCACATGTAAAGAGTGGGAATGTGCTGGCTTTAGACATTGAAATACGATGCGATACGATGAGGGTTTTGTAGTTGCTAAAATTCATCACAGGGACTTTCCCAACAAGAGCTATTAGTGACCGTCTTTTTGTTCCTATAGTTTTGCTGTTTTTCTAAACTGAGTGAAGGAAGTTGTCTGATTATATCCCTCCGCTCCTAAAAAGCTGCACGGGGGGCAGAGAGAGACAGGGGGGGGCAGAGAGAGACGGGGGGGGCAGAGAGAGACAGGGGGGGGGCAGAGAGAGACGGGGGGGGCAGAGAGAGACAGGGGGGGGGGCAGAGAGAGACAGGGGGGGGCAGAGAGAGACAGGGGGGGGCAGAGAGAGACAGGGGGGGCAGAGAGAGACAGGGGGGGCAGAGAGAGACAGGGGGGGCAGAGAGAGACAGGGGGGGCAGAGAGAGACAGGGGGGGCAGAGAGAGACATGGAGGGGCAGAGAGAGACATGGAGGGGCAGAGAGAGACAGGTGGGGGCGCAGAGAGAGACAGGTGGGGGGCGCAGAGTGAGACAGGTGGGGGGCGCAGAGTGAGACAGGTGGGGGGCGCAGAGAGAGACATAGGGAAAAGAGTGATGCAGGAGGAGAACAGAGACGGAGGGGGTATAAAGAGAAGAACTGACGGTCTACCATCCATTTGGGGAGAAATACAAAGATGCGGGAAGAGCTGCTCCGGAAATCACCAATTCTTCAATAACAGACTTCAAATATGAAGCTACGGGCGGGAGCTCCTCCCTCCCGCTCTGATTTGTATGACAGAGCGCTTCCAAAAATATTGATTAGTCTTCCCCGGCTAGCCCTCCATTTCCCTCTGCCGCGGTCCCTACTCAACCTAGCATATCTTTTAGTGACAGTGATAGATTAGAGAGGGTGAGTAGGAATCGCAGTAGAGGGAACTGGAATAGTGACAATCGCTGCCAGTTTGTAAAGGTAGAGAGAGCCCAGCAAAATATTCTCCCGGAGCACAAGTTCTTTGCTTCAAAAACAATAAAACACCACAATACTATTTTCATTTACTACCGCTTCATAAATAAATCATATTTATTATTCGTTGTGCACGCTAAAAAAAAATGGTGATCAGACGTTTCATGATTGAGGAGATTGTCAAAGGAAATCAGGAAGGTCTTATCATTTTAGCTTTCATAAAGAATAATAAATACGATTGATATATAAACTACTAAAAAAATGATAAATTAATTACAAATCGCTGAAGGCATGTGGTCAATAAAAATAAAATTTCAATAAAATGTGCTTTTTTTTTTTTAAATAAGCACATAAAAATATATTTAAAAAGATAATATAAATGTAAAAATAGTTATTATAAATATTAAATATTTTTTTTAGCTTTTTCTTCTATGCCTGATGCACCTGCAGTCCGTTTTGATTCTCTGCTGTGCCGGATCTAATTTTTCAGAAGTTTCTATGTTTTGAGAAAAAACACGTGCCTACATAATAATCAAATGACTCTACCGATTAATAGAGATTAGTGGAAGAGGTAATGACAGGCAGAAGCAGATTTAGTGAGGGGCAGTCTGAAAAACGTTCTAATTAAAAAAAAAAAAGATAATATTTATAAAATTTAAAATTAAAAAGAGTTTGAAACATTTAAATCTAGGATTATTAAAGGTATATTTTTAAATAGATACGTTTTTTTTTAATGTTTACTGTCCCTTTAAATTCCAATTATTTACTTAAAAGCTGTCTTGTCTTACTAACCAATTTGTTACCAATATTTCCCCTACTGCCTTTTCTATGAAGTGGTACTACATATGCAATTTTCTATCCATTTGGAACTACTCTAGAAAATAGTAGCTGGTTAAAAAGCTGAACTAATTGTTCCATAAGCAAAGACCAAAGCCTTGATGATGTATATTATCAAGGCTCACTGATATGCTATAGTTGCTTCTGTTTTAACCTCCTTTTAACTCCTATTCTCGTTTGACTTGGTATGTATTCCCTATAGGCCAGATATTTCTCTAATAATATTTGCAACATCCTAAGAATACCAGACTGTTCTCATTATTTTTCAAACAGACAAACAGTATTTGGATACATTTATAATTCAGTATCATTCAATAACACATACAATTTTAAATGATAAAGTATTTCCCCAAAGTATAAAAATTAGTTTAAAACTTTTTCTGTAGTATCCTAAAGCACTCAATTTACAATACAGGAGAATGACACAGAAAGAGTCTGTATATTTATTCGTGTGTGTGTATATATATATATATACACACACATACACATACAGGTGGCCCTCGTTTTACAACGGTTCAATTTACACCGTTTCAGAATAACAACTTTTTTTCCAGTTATGTGACTGCTATTGAAAAGCATTGAGAAGCAGTGCATTTATTAAAATAGCCAGTAGGTGGAGCTGTCTGCTTGTATTGCAGCAAAGCCAAGCAAGCTGAAATTAATCAGTTTAACCAGACCTGAGCTATCGAGCAGATTTCAAAGGAACAAGATCTTCCTGTCTATAAATCAGTCCAGATTGGAATGCATCGAAAGAACTGTTTGCAGAAAAATGCAAGTGAAGTCTGTGTTGTGTGATTATTTTATTAGGTTTATAATGCTGTTTAGCAAATGTTTTTGCTCATTTAACTTAGTTTAATTATATATTCTGTGTTGTGTGATTATTTTATTAGATTTATAATGCTGTTTAGCATTTAAAGTCTTTATTTCAAAGCTTTAAAAATAATGTATTAGGTGTTACTTATGACAATTTTGAGAGGGGCCTGGAACCTAACTCCCTCACTTCCCATTGACTTACATTATAAACTGGGTTTCAATTTACAACGGTTTCGATTTACAACCATTCCTTCTGGAACCTAACCCCGGCGTAAACTGAGGGCTACCTGTATATGTATATTATTTATATATATATATATATATATATATATATATATATATATATATATATATATATATATATATATATATATATATATATATATATATATGAAAAAACAAAAAGAGGAGAAGCCGCGCTACATTACCAAACAGCGTGTCTTCCTGGAGTACGTTAGAAACAGAGAAATTAAACTCTGGCTGTAAGTGTTGTTGGAGTGAAATGCTGAGAAGGTGATCGTGCTGCTGTACAACAAAGATGATGGGTTCCCAATCCACCGGAAGGTTCACAAGAAGCTGTAACAGAAGAGGGAAGACAGCGCACCTCCGACTCAAGGTAAACAGTTTTATTGTTACAAATAGCACACACTAGTAATGCAACTTACTAGAGCAATATTTAAAACAAGCCTTCAGTATAAATTAAGTTAAAATCCAGCGTGGCAAAGTCTGCAGTGATAGGAAGGAGCAGATTGAAAATGCACGGCTGTTCTTCTCAACGTGTGGTGAAACAGCATACGTCACTGGGCGTCCTTCCAACTCCAGCTACGGATCCACAGGATGACCAAAAGAGCTCAACGCGTTTTGCCGGTAACAACCCAGCTTTCTCAAGAGTCCTGTGGATCCGTAGCTGGAGTTGGAAGGCCGCCCAGTGACGTATGCTGTTTCACCACACATTGAGAAGAACAGCCGGGCATTTTCAATCTGCTCCTTCCTATCACTGCGGACTTTGCCACGCTGGTCTTTAACTTCATTTATACTGAAGGCTTGTTTTAAATATTGCTCTAGTAAGTTGCATTACTAGTGTGTGCTATTTGTAACAATATAACTGTTTACCTTGAGTCGGAGGTGCGCTGTCTTCCCTCTTCTGTTACAGATATATATATATATATATATATATATATATGTGTGTGTGTGTGTGTGTGTTCAGATGAATTTATAGATAAATCTGGTTATTTGTGTGTGCATGTATAATTTTATGATGTGCAGATTAAACTGTATATCCGATGTGTTCAATTAATTATCACCTACTTCTAAGCAAGACAGAAAATGGACGTATTGCACCAAATGGTTATTATCCATGCCAGTAAATCTTTAATAATACATATATTCTCTGAATGCAGCATAATTTAATTAATTCTACCCTATGTGAGAGTACAACTATAAAAATAAATCTACATTTTGAAGGGGTAAAAGCTTTGGGTATTTAAAGAGGCTTTCTGAAACATGATTACTCATTTGTACTTTTTATCATTCCTTTGAAATGTATCAGAAGATGCGCATTCTGATTTAGACAAATATAAAAAAAAAAATCACAAATTTTGCTGTAGTCTATGAATTTGTTTAAAAAAACAACCCAAAAACACAAGTGGATCCTTTAGCGAATAAACATAATAATAATAATTTATAAAGTAAAGTAAATCGTAGATTAGTTTGCTTGGATCTCCAGTGTTTGTAACAATGCACCTTGTCACTATTATTTCAAAATATTTCAGGGTTACTTTAACACAGGGGTAAAAGGTTGGACAACAAAATAGCCAGTAACACATAATGATGCTGTTGGAACCATTACTTAAAAGACCATTAAATACAGTAGAATTGCATAATCAACAAGTGCATAATAAAAATACAATATCAGTAGATTTTTCTGTCAAATATTAAACTTTACTTTAATCTGCCAGACCCTGTATCATGTGACAACCATCAGCCAATCACAGACTCAAACATATACACTGTGAACTCTTGCACATGCTCAGTAGTAGTTGGTGCTCATAAAGTGGGCATATAAAAAGTCTAGGCACAATTTGATAAGTAAATATTAAAGTCTATTAAAACTGCATGCTCTATCTGAATCATGAAAGTTTAATTTTGACATTATTATCCCTCAAGCCTTCCCTCTAGGAATAAGATGAATGGTGTCCTTGCCAAGCTATAGTGAACATTAACCATTATGAATAACTCTTTACATACTTTACAAAAACAAATATTTATAATTTAAATATATATATATATATATATATATATATATATATATATATATATATATATATATATATATATATTCCAATACCTGTGTTTTTTAGAAGCTCCAGATAGGTCATATTGAGTTGCTTAACCTTGGGGGAAAGCAGGGAATTCAAACAGTTTTTTATTAATAAAAATGGTCAGAAAAGTGTAATTGTATTAATGCAGGAGACTATACTGTTGGTGTGCTGTTCAATTTATGAGGTGAAACCTCAAGGCTATCATAATGCTAATTCTATACTAATCAAGAATACAGTGACAAGAATTAGCATACTTCTTTCACTAATTAGCATCATTGTGCCACTCAGCAAAAAAATGCTCTATCTCAAAAATCATTAGCCCAAAAATATATTACGGTGCAAGTTTTTAAATGTTGTTTAAAAAGCAATTGAGAAATTAAAAGAAACATTTTTTTAAAATCTCAAATGAATCTTAAAGTGAATGTCAATTTTGATGCTAAAGTGCCCGGTTTTTAAAAATTCGATTAAAAACAGGGGCACTTTAATTCATCAAAATTTACATTTCACTCCTGTTGAGAAAAAAAAATTACCTTTTAATCTTGACAGCAGCTCCAGCTTCCTCCGGTCGTTGCAAGCCATTTCTGATGTCAGAAATGATGGATAGGTCATCCTCCAATCACAGCTTCCCCCCCGGGGGAATCAGTGTCTGATTCAATGCCGTGATTGGAGGAAGCCGGATTCCTCATTTTAGACCCAGGAAGAGGCTTTGCGACGGGTGCGGCTGTCAAGTTTAAAAGGTACGTTTTTTTTCTCAACAGGAGTGAAATGTAAATTTTGATAAATTAAAGTGCCCCTGTTTTTAATCGAATTTTTAAAAAACGTGCACTTTAGCATCAAAATTGACATTCACTTTAACTTTATTTTTAATATACAAAGATTTAGAGTAGAAAATAACAGAAAATGTTAATTAAACAGCAATTGGCTTCTATGTAACAACTGCTAGTCAAACAGACATAGCTTGATTCATAGTTTATCATTTTAAGGATGTGACATCCTAAGCCAATAACTAAGTCACCCTACAGTTCCTCAATGTTTAATCCTCACATTTTATTTCTTTCATGATTTAGAAAGAGCATGCATTTTAAAAAAAACTTTTCAATCTACTTCCATTATCTAATTTGCTTCATTCTCTTGATATCCTTTGTTTGAAAGCATATCTAAATAGGCTCAGTAGCCGCTGATTGGTGACTATACATAGAAGCCTCGTGTGATTGGTTCACCCATGTGCATTGCTATTTATTCAACAGAGGATATCTAAAGAATGAAGCAAATTAGATAATATAAGTAAATTTGAATGTCGTTTTAAATTGTATTCTCTATCTGATCATGAAAGAAAATGTATGGGTTTCATGTCCCTTTACATTTGATTCTTCACATAACAGATTTCATGGAGGTATTTGAACAAAATTAAAGCATAATTTCACTCTTCCCCCCTCTAAACATAATGAACATTGGTCCTTGATTGAATCAGATCTGAAGGAAAATTAATTTGCAGCACACCGCCAAAGAAAAGCTGTGAGCTTGTACCCTGAACAGCACGACACCGACACAGCATCCAAGCCCACAGACAAAACACTCAGCACTGTCTGTCTTCATTGCCACACACAGATGCAGCTTTTCTGTGAGGTAAACAGTTATTAGCATGTTGAAGAGAAAAAAAATCAAAGGCAAGAAATGAACAGACAGAGCTAATTGCTACTAAAAAATGCACAGAGTGATTTCAAGCCAATTTCAACCAGGTGGAGGATTATGGGACTTTGCAAAGATGAGAATACACCATTAACAAAGTAAACGTTCATTTAAGAAGAATTTTCATTTGCTAAATTCTCCTTTTTTTTTTAGATATTAATAAAGAGAAACAATGTAAAAGGAAAGAAATACATATCTCCCGTGCCTTGTGGGTTGGTGCAGACAGTTTAGCAGTGACAGGCTTTCATGGTAAAGAAAACATTCATTTTACTGAAAGAATAAACTCACTGATTTAGCTCATTTTACAATAACCCGTACGTGATAATGTCCAGCTAGATATCTATGCAGCAAGCAATAGCACGTGCGTGCAAACAAGGTAGTTCTGTTTTGAATACTGGAAAGCAACTGATGACAAAATAGAAAGCTAGATCAAAAGTGTTATACTTTCAAATGTAAACACTGCTCCAATACACAAATAATCTATATACATAAAAGAGACTTCCCCTAGGATATAAGATATTTTGGATGAATTTGAACGGATAAAATAAGATAAATAAGATAACTAACTTAAGTCCTACAGCATTAAATAAGGGCAGCTGTTGATGTGACGTCATTCTGCCATCATATAGAGGTTAACAACTAGATAAAAGCTGTATTTCATTTTTGGAATGTCATTGAAAAAGCTACTCAATATGTTATTTAGAAATTATTATATTTTACTGGACAAAATTAGTTTTGTTGTACTGTGTGTGTGTGTTATATACACACACATACACACACACACATATACATACATACATATACACACACACACATACATATACAGTATATATTCATACATTCACACATATACATTTATACACATAGATATACATACACACATATATATATGCATATAAATATATACACATACATATATACACACACATACACACACACATACATACATACATATACACACACACACATACATATACAGTATATATTCATACATTCACACATATACATTTATACACAGATATACATACACACATATATATATGCATATAAATATATACAAATACATATATACACACACACATATACATACATATACACACACACACATACATATACAGTATATATTCATACATTCACACATATACATTTATACACATAGATATACATACACACATATATATATGCATATAAATATATACACATACATATATACACACACATATATACACACACACACATACACACACATACATACATACATACACACACACACATACATATACAGTATATATTCATACATTCACACATATACATTTATACACAGATATACATACACACATATATATATGCATATAAATATATACACATACATATATACACACACACACACACATATACATACATACATATACACACACACACATACATATACAGTATATATTCATACATTCACACATATACATTTATACACATAGATATACATACACACATATATATATGCATATAAATATATACACATACATATATACACACACATATATACACACACATACACACACACACACATATACATACATACATACATATACACACACACACATACATATACAGTATATATTCATACATTCACACATATACATTTATACACAGATATACATACACACATATATATATGCATATAAATATATACACATACATATATACACACACACACATATACATACATATACACACACACACATACATACATATACAGTATATATTCATACATTCACACATATACATTTATACACAGATATACATACACACATATATATATGCATATAAATATATACACATACATATATACACACACATATATACACACACACACATATACAAATACATATATTATATATACACACATACTACACACACACACAATGTATACACACACACACATCATGTGTTTATAGCAAAAGATATCCCCAAGATTGTCTGATACCATTCCATGGTTGATTAATAAAAAAAATGTATCCCAATGAGAAAAAATAATAATAACTAGCTACATATATGTTCACTTCAGAAGCTTAGATTAATCCAGAGTATGTTTGATCCAACCACACCAGAATTTGTCAATGCAGAAAAAAAATCCCATAAGATAGATAAATCTAATTTTAAACAACTTTCCAAATTAACTGCTGCTATTTAATTTGTTTAATTCTTCAGATATCCATTGTTGAAGAAATAGCAATGCACATGGGTAAGCCAATCACACGAGGCATCTATGTGCAGCCACCAATCAGCAGCTACTGAGCCTAATTAGATATACTTTTCAACAAAAGATATCAAGAGAATCAAACAATTCAGATAATGGAAGTAAATTGGAAAGTAGTTTAAAATTGCATGTTCTTTCTAAACCATAAAAGAAAAAAAATGAGGGTTTCATCTCCCTTTAACTATATTAATAAGTAATGTACCCATAATGATTAGCAGTGTTTTTCAAGAATGGTATATCTTAAAGGGACAGCGAACACAAAAATTGTTATTGTTTAAAAAGATAGATGATGCCTTTACTACCCATTTCCCAGCTTTGCACAACCAACATGGTTATATTAACATACTGTACTTTATAACCTTTAACCCCTTAATGACAACTGACGTACCAGGTACGTCATGCATTAACTAACAGTTAATGACAATAGACGTACCTGGTACGTCAGTTGTCTAAGAGAGTGCTGGAAGCGATCGCAATCGCTTCCAGCAGCTCTCAAGGTATTGCAGTGATGCCTCCATATGGAGGCATCCTGCAATACCCTTTTCAGAAGACTCCGATGCAGAGAGAGCCACTCTGTGGCCCTCTCTGCACCGGTAGCGATGGTGCCGGTTCGTTGGTGGGTGGTAGCATATCAGGGAGGCGGGTGGGCGGCCCATCGCTACCCGGCATCCGGTTCCTGTAAGTGCTATGTGCACGCCGGGTGCCGGGAGCGTGTGGGGGCGCGGGGGCGCGCGTGCGCGCGCGATTAGCTGGCCACTGACACCAATGAGAAAGTAGAGGGGGGAAAAATGTATTAAAAATTAATAAATAATTATAAGATATGATGAAAATAATGGTATCCTTAGAAAGTCCATTTAATGGCAAGAAAAACGGTATATAATATGTGTGGGTACAGTAAATGAGTAAGAGGGAAATTACAGCTAAACACAAACACCGCAGAAATTTAAAAATAGCCATTGTCATTAAGGGTAAGAAAATTGAAAAATGGTCCGGTCATTAAGGGGTTAAACCTCAACATTACTGTCTGTTTCTAAGTCCCTAAAGACAGCCCCATGATCACATTCTTTTGTATTTGCTTTTCACAACAGGGGAAGCTAGTTCATGTGAGCCATATAGATAACATTGTGCTGACGCCCGTGGATTCTAACAACACAGCACTAATTGGTTTAAATGCAAGTCAATAGATCAAGTCATGTGATCAGGGGGCCATCAGAAGATGCTTAGAAACAAGGTAATCACAGAGGTAAAAAGTGTATTAATATAACTATGTTTTATGTGCAAAACCGTGGAATGGGTAATAAAGGGATTATCTATCTTTAAAAAAAATAGAAAAATTTGAGTTGACTGTCCCTTTAAGGGAGCAGCAGCAGCTAATAACACTGTCAGAGCATCTATATTGATAAAACATTACACAAGACCTTAGAACAATCATTCATAAAAGGGAAATCTTCATTGTGAAAGAAAACAAATGGAGAGAATAGAGTTTCTACAGCAATGGCATATAGACAATGCTCCCTAGGAAACTACTCTAACTAATGCAGCTGCAGAGACATCTTCATAGGTATTGGTCACCTTAGTCACAAATTGATAATGACCAGTTGTAAACATAACTGTGAACAACACACGACATCATTCATCACAGAAACCTTTATTATAATATTCAATGACCATTGTCTATTATAGAAACATAGATGAGAACCAACGGCCCAACAAGTCTTCCCAAAATGTCCTAAAAGTGTAAACTTAGCTAGTTTAGAGACTTATGCTTATACCAGGCATTCTAGAAGTCCTCCACAGAGTTAGTCCTTGCCGCCTCTAATGCAAGTTTATTCAATGCATCAACTACCCTTTCTTTGAAGAAATACTTCCACAAATTACTCTTGTACCTACTATGCCTCGACCTGAGATCATGACATTTTTTTCTGGAATTTCGCTTTTTGTGTAGAATACTCACAGTTTCAGATTTACTAAGCCTGTTAACAGGGTCGGCTCCAGAATGAATGAAATGGGGGGGGGGGGGGGGGGGCACGTATTTACAGTCAAAATAAGAGCAGACCTACATATCCTGCAGGGAAGTGTAGCTTCTAGCTGGCTTATGCCCCACTATTAATATTTGTAGCATATGTGCTTAATCACTAGGTAAAATAATGAAGTCTAAATCATATGCAGTGCACTAAAACAGAACCATTAAACTTTAGACCCCCAGTGCAAAAGCTCATTAAAAACAATTTACCCCTTAATCATCAGGGCTAAGATCACATTGCACTTTTGAGGCATCGATAGAAGTCGGTAGCCATTTATAGACATATTTATATGATACAATCATATTCTTATCATGGTCAATTATTTAAGAAAATGAGTAACTCACGATCGTTAGGTAAAATTAATAGGGTTAAAGACATGGAGCTCCTTGCCGATGCGTGATGCAACCTCACAGTTCGGCAGCTAACTCTGCCCCCAGCATGCAGCATTACATAACAATTTATTATTTTTAAAGCGTATGATCATATCAATATTTTTTGAGGGGGCATTGACCCCCAATACCCCCCCTTGGAGCCGACCCTGCCTGTTAATATACTTGAAAGTTACTATCATATCACCTCTTTCGCATTTCTCCTCTAGGCTATAATTATTTAGGTCATTGAGCATTTCCTATTAAGTTTTATTTTTTAAGACCATGTACCACTATGTAGGCATAATATTTTTTTGCCAGAATGAAATATGTTTCTTTAAGTTACAGTTGGTATAATTCACTGTGCTTCACATTCTCTAATGTATCTTACAGCAAGCAACCCAAGAAGCTTCTTGCTAGTAGAATTCTACAGGCCCTACTGTAGTAGTGTTGCAAATGAAACTTAAGCAGATAAATTAAAGCCCATTTTGCTACATTTCTTGATAACTAACCTATTTCTCTAGTAAAATGACAAGTTAACCTTGCTTCATTGTTCCGCCACTTGGAAAAAGATGTTAGTGCAAGAAAATGATACCTACATTATGGTGAATGGGCTAAGGTCACCGTGGACTTCTCAGAATCTCACCATGTTTGTATAAAGTTATAAAATGGGCCTTTAAAAATAACACAAATTCTTCTACCACTTGTGAATTGAGGATTTTACTTCCAAGTAAGATTCAACATCAAGTAAATAATAAAAAAGAACAAAAACAGCCATATGACATAATGACAAGTTACTTGCTTGTAATAGAGCAAAATCTGCTCAAATATAACTGAGGCATTTGGTTGCTAACAACCCCCCCCCCCCCCTTCCACTAAAACAACTACTTCACTGTCCATATTTGCTAGTGGAATCTTTTATACCTATGTTGTATTAAAATATTGTAAGACATGTTTGACAAATATGCAGCCCTTTTTTTATAAGAATATGCGTATACATTTTACTCATTGCTTCCAATGACAGGTAGATTGCTGTAAACATACTTCAAAGCGCATTACACGTGCCTTTAACTTTATAGCAGTTGTCAGGAGGTTATTAATATGAACGAAACTTCATCTGATCAGAGTTTTGGATGATCTGTTTTTGAAGTAATTTCAAAGAACCCCTCAGCTGGAACCAAAGTTCTCCAGTAAAAGAAACCTGTCATGTGCCTGATAGCAAATGATTCAAGCGCCAGTATATGCACTTGTGCTGATCTCATTGGAGGTATCATTAGCTGCTGCCATACGTGTCAGCAGAGAAAATCTGTCATGGGATGGACCAACTAAAGTGTCAGCACTAACGACAGAACTGTCAGGGTTGGTGCACAAGGAAAAATGAGATTGTTCATACAAGTGTACTGTACGGTGTACGCTCAGGATTTAGTACCTGAATGACACTGGGTGGGGCATGGGTGCAGGTAAAAAAATTAATTGTTTCATTTGAAGCCAAAATAAAATGTTTTTAATGAAAAAGATTTGTCATTGGACCCTCATAGAGGAATGGTTATCAGAAAGTGTACAGTATATTCACAAAGGAAAACAATGATTCACATGTGGCCACAGCAATGTTAAGCCCTTGGATTTTAAGACATAATAGCAGATACCAAAATATAAGTGCTGTATAAGAAGACATGGAAGAAGCAATGAAATCATACAGATATATCTTTAAGATACTGCTTAAAGGGACAGTAAGCAAGAAAAACAGAATTTATGTTTACCTGATAAATTACTTTCTCCAACGGTGTGTCCGGTCCACGGCGTCATCCTTACTTGTGGGATATTCTCTTCCCCAACAGGAAATGGCAAAGAGCCCAGCAAAGCTGGTCACATGATCCCTCCTAGGCTCCGCCTACCCCAGTCATTCGACCGACGTTAAGGAGGAATATTTGCATAGGAGAAACCATATGGTACCGTGGTGACTGTAGTTAAAGAAAATAAATTATCAGACCTGATTAAAAAAACCAGGGCGGGCCGTGGACCGGACACACCGTTGGAGAAAGTAATTTATCAGGTAAACATAAATTCTGTTTTCTCCAACATAGGTGTGTCCGGTCCACGGCGTCATCCTTACTTGTGGGAACCAATACCAAAGCTTTAGGACACGGATGAAGGGAGGGAGCAAATCAGGTCACCTAAATGGAAGGCACCACGGCTTGCAAAACCTTTCTCCCAAAAATAGCCTCAGAAGAAGCAAAAGTATCAAACTTGTAAAATTTGGTAAAAGTGTGCAGTGAAGACCAAGTCGCTGCCCTACATATCTGATCAACAGAAGCCTCGTTCTTGAAGGCCCATGTGGAAGCCACAGCCCTAGTGGAATGAGCTGTGATTCTTTCGGGAGGCTGCCGTCCGGCAGTCTCGTAAGCCAATCTGATGATGCTTTTAATCCAAAAAGAGAGAGAGGTAGAAGTTGCTTTTTGACCTCTCCTTTTACCAGAATAAACAACAAGCAAGGAAGATGTTTGTCTAAAATCCTTTGTAGCATCTAAATAGAATTTTAGAGCGTGAACAACATCCAAATTGTGCAACAAACGTTCCTTCTTTGAAACTGGTTTCGGACACAGAGAAGGTACGATAATCTCCTGGTTAATGTTTTTGTTAGAAACAACTTTTGGAATAAAACCAGGTTTAGTACGTAAAACCACCTTATCTGCATGGAACACCAGATAAGGAGGAGAACACTGCAGAGCAGATAATTCTGAAACTCTTCTAGCAGAAGAAATTGCAACTAAAAACAAAACTTTCCAAGATAATAACTTAATATCAACGGAATGCAAGGGTTCAAACGGAACCCCCTGAAGAACTGAAAGAACTAAATTGAGACTCCAAGGAGGAGTCAAAGGTTTGTAAACAGGCTTAATTCTAACCAGAATAGTTAAGTGTTTAGGAGCGCCTATTAAAAGGCTAAGTCTAAAGAGGGTATAAATAAATAAAAATATGTCGTTAAGTATACCAGCACAAGGAGCCCAAGTATGTAAAGGGTATTTACAAGTTTAATATAGCTTTTAAATTAACAATTTATTAAGGCAATATCTTAGTGTCTATAATCGCAAACAGATTTACAAAAGCATAAAAGTATATGGATCCATATCACTTCATAAATAAACAAAAAACATTCACTGGTGTACTGTATCTAATAAAATCAATTTTACAGTCTATGATAAAACTGGTATGGATAAAGTTAAAAGGATGTACAAATGATACAGTAAAATACAATAGAATAAAATACAGTAAAATACGATAAATTACAAAAATAATGCAATATAATTCAGAAATGATAAAATACAAAAATAATGCAATATAATTCAGAAATGATGTAAAAAAGCAGCCAATGGGGATAGGTCGTGTGGCCTAGAATAAAAACAAATATGTGAAAAAAGTCTTCCTGATTTGATTTAAGAAAAAATGAAAAAATGAAAAAATGAAAAAATGTGATAATCTTTTTGAAAAATAAAGTGAAATGTTGTTTTTTAGCCTGATGAAGGATGTGATAAAAATGTGTGAGTCCCCTCGTGAGAAATCAAAAAGTGTCCAAAATTAAGTCAATAATCCACAAAAAAGTCACTTATAAAAAACAAAAATCCAAAATGTCAAAAAAAAAAAAAAAAAAAAAAAAAAAAAAATGATGAAATCCAAAAGAATTTAGTAGTGATAGTGTGATGTCCAATAAAAGTCAAAAAATGCCACCTGTGTTTATAGATCAAACTGTGAATAGCTGAAAAAATGGAAATCCAACTGACCAATTTCTTGAAAATATTGGATATAAGAAACAATGAATATAAAAAAGATATATAAATATAAAAAAGGTACATACACCATCACAGTATTTAATTCTAACCAGAGCCTGAACAAAGGCTTGAACATCTGGCACAGCGGCCAGCTTTTTGTGAAGTAACACAGACAAGGCAGAAATCTGTCCCTTCAGGGAACTTGCAGATAATCCTTTTTCCAATCCTTCTTGAAGGAAGGATAGAATCCTAGGAATCTTAACCTTGTCCCAAGGGAATCCTTTAGATTCACACCAACAGATATATTTTTTCCAAATTTTGTGGTAAATCTTTCTAGTTACAGGCTTTCTGGCCTGAACAAGAGTATCGATAACAGAATCTGAGAATCCTCGCTTCGATAAGATCAAGCGTTCAATCTCCAAGCAGTCAGCTGGAGTGAAACCAGATTCGGATGTTCGAACGGACCCTGAACAAGAAGGTCTCGTCTCAAAGGTAGCTTCCAAGGAGGAGCCGATGACATATTCACCAGATCTGCGTACCAAGTCCTGCGTGGCCACGCAGGAGCTATCAAGATCACCGACGCCCTCTCCTGATTGATCCTGGCTACCAGCCTGGGGATGAGAGGAAACGGCGGGAACACATAAGCTAGTTTGAAGGTCCAAGGTGCTACTAGTGCATCCACTAGAGCCGCCTTGGGATCCCTGGATCTGGACCCGTAGCAAGGAACTTTGAAGTTCTGACGAGAGGCCATCAGATCCATGTCTGGAATGCCCCACAGCTGAGTGACTTGGGCAAAGATTTCCGGATGGAGTTCCCACTCCCCCGGATGCAATGTCTGACGACTCAGAAAATCCGCTTCCCAATTTTCCACTCCTGGGATGTGGATAGCAGACAGGTGGCAGGAGTGAGACTCCGCCCATAGAATGATTTTGGTCACTTCTTCCATCGCCAGGGAACTCCTTGTTCCCCCCTGATGGTTGATGTACGCAACAGTTGTCATGTTGTCTGATTGAAACCGTATGAACTTGGCCCTCGCTAGCTGAGGCCAAGCCTTGAGAGCATTGAATATCGCTCTCAGTTCCAGAATATTTATCGGTAGAAGAGATTCTTCCCGAGACCAAAGACCCTGAGCTTTCAGGGATCCCCAGACCGCGCCCCAGCCCATCAGACTGGCGTCGGTCGTGACAATGACCCACTCTGGTCTGCGGAATGTCATCCCTCGTGACAGGTTGTCCAGGGACAGCCACCAACGGAGTGAGTCTCTGGTCCTCTGATTTACTTGTATCTTCGGAGACAAGTCTGTATAGTCCCCATTCCACTGACTGAGCATGCACAGTTGTAATGGTCTTAGATGAATGCGTGCAAAAGGAACTATGTCCATTGCCGCTACCATCAACCAGATCACTTCCATGCACTGAGCTATGGAAGGAAGAGGAACGGAATGGAGTATCCGACAAGAGTCTAGAAGTTTTGTTTTTCTGGCCTCTGTCAGAAAAATCCTCATTTCTAAGGAGTCTATTATTGTTCCCAAGAAGGGAACCCTTGTTGACGGAGATAGAGAACTCTTTTCCACGTTCACTTTCCATCCGTGAGATCTGAGAAAGGCCAGGACAATGTCCGTGTGAGCCTTTGCTTGAGGAAGGGACGACGCTTGAATCAGAATGTCGTCCAAGTAAGGTACTACAGCAATGCCCCTTGGTCTTAGCACAGCTAGAAGGGACCCTAGTACCTTTGTGAAAATCCTTGGAGCAGTGGCTAATCCGAAAGGAAGCGCCACGAACTGGTAATGTTTGTCCAGGAATGCGAACCTCAGGAACCGATGATGTTCCTTGTGGATAGGAATATGTAGATACGCATCCTTTAAATCCACCGTGGTCATGAATTGACCTTCCTGGATGGAAGGAAGAATAGTTCGAATGGTTTCCATCTTGAACGATGGAACCTTGAGAAACTTGTTTAAGATCTTGAGATCTAAGATTGGTCTGAACGTTCCCTCTTTTTTGGGAACTATAAACAGATTGGAGTAGAACCCCATCCCTTGTTCTCTTAATGGAACGGGATGAATCACTCCCATTTTTAACAGGTCTTCTACACAATGTAAGAATGCCTGTCTTTTTATGTGGTCTGAAGACAACTGAGACCTGTGGAACCTCCCCCTTGGGGGAAGTCCCTTGAATTCCAGAAGATAACCTTGGGAGACTATTTCTAGCGCCCAAGGATCCAGAACATCTCTTGCCCAAGCCTGAGCGAAGAGAGAGAGTCTGCCCCCCACCAGATCCGGTCCCGGATCGGGGGCCAACATTTCATGCTGTCTTGGTAGCAGTGGCAGGTTTCTTGGCCTGCTTTCCCTTGTTCCAGCCTTGCATTGGTCTCCAAGCTGGCTTGGCTTGAGAAGTATTACCCTCTTGCTTAGAGGACGTAGCACTTTGGGCTGGTCCGTTTCTACGAAAGGGACGAAAATTAGGTTTATTTTTTGCCTTGAAAGGCCGATCCTGAGGAAGGGCGTGGCCCTTACCCCCAGTGATATCCGAGATAATCTCTTTCAAGTCAGGGCCAAACAGCGTTTTCCCCTTGAAAGGAATGTTAAGTAGCTTGTTCTTGGAAGACGCATCAGCCGACCAAGATTTCAACCAAAGCGCTCTGCGCGCCACAATAGCAAACCCAGAATTCTTAGCCGCTAACCTAGCCAATTGCAAAGTGGCGTCTAGGGTGAAAGAATTAGCCAATTTGAGAGCATTGATTCTGTCCATAATCTCCTCATAAGGAGGAGAATCACTGTCGACCGCCTTTATCAGCTCATCGAACCAGAAACATGCGGCTGTAGCGACAGGGACAATGCATGAAATTGGTTGTAGAAGGTAACCCTGCTGAACAAACATCTTTTTAAGCAAACCTTGTAATTTTTTAGTTAAACACTAAAAAACTCTAAGCCATCTCCGTGGAGATGTTGCCTGTACAACGGCAAAGAGAATGACTGGGGTAGGCGGAGCCTAGGAGGGATCATGTGACCAGCTTTGCTGGGCTCTTTGCCATTTCCTGTTGGGGAAGAGAATATCCCACAAGTAAGGATGACGCCGTGGACCGGACACACCTATGTTGGAGAAAATGTGCGCTTTTAAATGTTCTCTGCTGCTAGGAAGGGTATGCAGAGCAGCAGTTAAACTACATTATTTTACCTTTGGACTTTATGTCCTGCACAGCTCCACAAATTCCCCCAAGCTAACAGTTTTTTTTTTTAGTGCACCAACCATACCACCCGCATCATTTGCTGAGTATTGTGCATCTGCCTGTAGAAGCCAGGCATAGAGACTACAATACTGAGTAAATGGAAGATGCCATATACTCCCCATTTGGCTGTACCAACAGCTCATGCAATGCAGAAAAAAGCCATCATTTTGGGGTCAGCTGAGGAGCCTTGCACAACATTTAAATGCCATTCTGCTTACCCTTCCTATGATCAGAGTACATTTCAAGGGACATTAAACACTAAATACATTCATGCACCTCCCTCTAATCATGGGTGCTGCCATTATGGGACCTAAGTTACACTGCAGGTATCTGAAGGAGAGTTGCTGCACATGTGCACAACAGGTCAGTACTGGAATTCAGTGAAAGGTTGATTTCAACATCGCAGTACCCATGGGTGGGGAATGCTTATAAAATGTATTTAGTGTTTAATATCCATTTAAAGGCACATTCTGTTTACAAAGTATTTTTACTTGTTTACTGTCCCTTTAATTATACTGCACTTCAAAAATACTCCAATGTGTCAGTTCCTTCAGAATCAAATTCTTTATTAACCTTATGTTCCGTCGACTCGTGAGGCTTCCTGCACTGCATACAACTCACTGAGTGCTAAAGATGGCTGCTGCAGTTAACCATGATATAGCCAAAAGCAGGGTTTAAAGAGAGCAGGCAGGTGTTAAACTAATTAGAACACCAAACCACCTACCTTTCTGGGTGCCAAATTAGAATAGGAAGGAGATATGAAAGAACTTCCTGCCTTTATGTGCCTCCTATACAAGACAAACTAAAGCTGAGACATTAAATTGCAATAAATTGCTGAAAATATGAGAACACAAATCAAACAAAATAATGGAAAATATTTAAAGATAAGCAAGAAATTCCAAATTAATATGCTGGAGAAAATAGAAAATGGGTTTCGAACATCACATTTTGTTTCAGCGCAAAGCAAGACAGGCTCCTTTCATCTTGTTTTGGCAGCAGCAAAATAAACACCAGACTTTGCTAATAAGGTATATTATAAATTATTAAATCATTCAGCCTATGATCAAATGCATTTCAGATTATTTTTCCTGAATAATTCTCCTTTCCTGGCTGCCAGAAGAGCTACATTTGGTGGGCTCTTATATAGCTATTCATTGATCAACTGTCTATGCTGTGCACTTGTCTCCTACTTTAACAGTAGCTCATAAAAGAAACACATTCACATCAAAACCTCAGCTTTGACATCTGCGGATCATAGTCTTTTTTTTCTTCCTAAGATCCCACACCGTGTTAGTCAACAAAGGTGCGATAATGCTATTGCTGTCAACCTGGCTTTTTTTTTTTTTTTTTTTAAATGTCCTAAAACATTATGTAAATGTGAATATCATTGATAGCTTAAGGATATCTAGAAGTCGTATAATGTAAGTGTAAAATATGTCTATCTGCATCCATTTTTTTGTAACAAAGCTTTATGCATATGAATTCCTGCAGTGTCCCTCACAACTTATTTCAGAATTAAAGAAAAGCAACAAAAACTATTTATGGAATATTTAAAAATATGCAAAGTACCAACTTTAAATGGAAATTCTAAAGTAGCAACTACTTTCTTTTAAAGATAACTCAGAACACTATAAATCAATCATATCTAAATATTCACAGATATGTAGCATGTCTGCAGCTAATCTTTTACATTTTGTGCATATATATATATATATATATATATATATATATATATATATATAATTTCATTTTATGTATAAATATAGATCTAACATATGTCTACGTGGTTATTGTAGACAATCTTGCTGTGGTTCTCTGAAAATGCTTAACCCCTTAATGACCGCAGCACTTTTCCATTTTCTGTCCGTTTGGGACCAAGGCTATTTTTGCATTTCTGCGGTGTTTGTGTTTAGCTGTAATTCTCCTCTTACTCATTTACTGTACCCACACATATTATATACCGTTTTTCTCGCCATTAAGTGGACTTTCTAAAGATACCATTATTTTCATCATATCTTATAATTAACTATAAAAAAAATTATATAATATGAGAAAAAAATGGAAAAAAACACACTTTTTCTAACTTTGACCCCCAAAATCTGTTACACATCTACAACCACCAAAAAACACCCATGCTAAATACTTTCTAAATTTTGTCCTGAGTTAAGAAATACCCAATGTTTACATGTTCTTTGCTTTTTTTGCAAGTTATAGGGCCATAAATACAAGTAGCAGTTTGCTATTTCCAAACCCCTTTTTTTCAAAATTAGCGCTAGTTACATTGGAACACTGATATCTTTCAGGAATCCCTGAATATCACTTGACATGTATATATATTTTTTTAGAAGACACCCCAAAGTATTGATCTAGGCCCATTTTGGTATATTTCATGCCACCATTTCACCGCCAAATACAATCAAATAAAAAAAATTGTTCACTTTTTCACAATTTTGTTCACAAACTTTAGGTTTCTCACTGAAATTATTTACAAGCAGCTTGTGCAATTATGGCATAAATGGTTGTAAATTCTTCTCTGGGATCCCCTTTGTTCAGAAATAGCAGACATGTATGTCTTTTGTTGTTACTTTTTGGTAATTAGAAGGGCGCTAACTGCCACTGCGCACCACACGTGTATTATGCCCAGCAGTGAAGGGGTTAATTAGGGAGCATGTAGGGAGCTTCTAGGGTTAATTTTAGCTTTAATGTAGTGTAGTAGACAACCCAAAGTATTGATCTAGGCCCATTTTGGTATATTTCATGCCACCATTTCACCGCCAGATGCGATCAAATTAAAAAAAATGTAATATTTTTCACAATTTTAGGTTTCTCACTGAAATCATTTACAAGCAGCTTGTGCAATTATGGCACAAATGGCTGTAAATGCTTCTCTGGGATCCCCTTTGTTCAGAAATAGCAGACATATATGTCTTTGGCATTGCTTTTTGGTAATTAGAAGGCCGCTAAATGCCGCTGCGCATCACACGTGTATTATGTCTAGCAGTGAAGGGGTTAATTAGGTAGCTTGTAGGGAGCTTGCAGGGTTAATTTTAGCTTTAGTGTAGAGATCAGCCTCCCATCTGACACATCACACCCCCTGATCCCTCCCAAACAGCTCCCTTCCCTCCCCCACCACACAATTGTCCCTGCCATCTTAAGTACTGGCAGAAAGTCTGCCAGTACAAAAATAAAGGGAATCTTTGTTGTTTTTTTTAAAATTGTATAGCATATTTACATATGCTGCTGGGTAGTATTCCCCTTATCCCCCAACCTCCCTGATCCCCCCCCAAACACCTCTCTAACCGTCCCCCTCTGACGTTTTGGGGGCCATCTTGGGTACTGGCAGCTATCTGCCAGTACCCAGTTTGCAGAAAAAAATGTTTTCTGGGTTTTTTTTTCACAGTTTTTTTTTTCTGTAGTGTAGCTTCCCTCCCACATACCACACCAACACCCCCTGATTTAGCTTTTTTTTAAAATTTTGTTGACATTAATACCTGATTACCAATCCTATTATTAATCCTATTTTCCGTAGTGCAGCGTTCCCACCCGCTCCCTCCCCGTGCACGCGCCCGCCCCCTCCATATCGTGCACGCGCGCGTGCCCCCGGGCATCCCCGCCCACGATCCCGCCCCCCTGCACATCTCCAGGGCCATCGATGGCCGCCACCCGCCTCCCGGTGCTGCTCCCACCCACCAACGAAGGAAGCCACCGATCTCCGGTGCAGAGAGGGCCACAGAGTGGCTCTCTCTGCATCGGATGGCCATACATGGTTATTGCAGGATGCCTCCATATTGAGGCATCACTGCAATAACCGGAAAGCAGCTGGAAGCGAGCAGGATCGCTTCCAGCTGCTTTCCACACCGAGGACGTGCAGGGTACGTCCTCAGGCGTTAACTGCCTTTTTTTTGAGGACGTACCCTGCACGTCCTCGGTCATTAAGGGGTTAAAGGGACATGAAAGCCATAATTTTTTTGTGAGTCAGAGAGTACAATTTTAAACAACTTTTGAATTTACTTATTTTATCTAATTTGCTTTGTTATCTTTGTATCTTTTGTTGAAAAGTATATCTAGGTAGACTCAGGTGCTGGAAGCTAGCTGCCGATTGGTAGCTAGCTGCACATATAAATGCCTCTTGTAATTTGCTTACCAATGTGTTGAGCTAGTTCCCAGTAGTGCATTACTGCTCCTTCAAGAAAGGATACCAAAAGAATAAAGTAAAATGTATAATAGAGTTAAATTGGAAAGTTGTTTACAAATGTGTGCTCTATCTGAATCATTAAAGAAAATGTTTGAGTTTCATGTCCCTTTAAAAGTAAGGGGTCCAAATATTGTATCACTATTGGCTGAAGGCTATATACTATTTGTGCCTGGAGCCTGAACTATCAACCGAGTGTGAAAACTGTCTGAATATAAGATACTTTGTTAGCTGCAATTGTTTTTCAACTACTAAACTTCCCCACCACTAAACATTTTTGAAGTATCCAATCATTTTGGTAGCAAAGCTTGCATTGTTTCTGGGTAATGCCGTACGCACTTTCACTTCTCAGGATTACAAAACTAAATTAAATTACAGGAATAGGAGCAAAATAAATATAAATGATCATTAAGCATAATGAAGCATTTTATATTACAATCTCAAAGTGCTTCCTGCACATTTAAAGGGACATTATAGTACAGTAATGGATAACCTTGGCACCCCTGATGTTTTGGAGCTACATTTCCCATGATGCTCAACTAGACTGCAGAGGACCTAAGCATCATGGGAAATATAGTTTCAAAACATCTGGGGTGACAAGGTTAGGCCTCACTGTTGTAGTGCAAACTATGCTTTGGCCTCTACTGCCCCATTATAGTTTGCAATATACAATGTGTTTAACTTAACTTTGAATGTCCCTTTAATAGGGAATGAAGGTCAGAATGCCTTATGTCACTATAGACTTCACGTGCTGACACTCAAACATTCTAACTACTAACAAATGAATCCTTTCTTTACACAAGAGCTCAATGTCTCTGCACAAAAAAATCTAATTTCAATTGCAAAACTGTAAATTCTGCAGTGCAACACAATGTGAAGTAGAAATGAATAAAATATAAATTCACTGCTGCCAAAATGATATGTTTAATTTAATGTGGAACATATTAATGAATAGATATGAGATGACTGAGATTACTACCAAGCTTGAACTATTTAACCGTACTCGGTTTACTGAAGTCCACACCAGTTTTATTATAACAACTGCTAGCCGGAGACAAAGCACCGTGATCGAACAAGTTCGTACCTGTAAAGTGTAGGGCTAAATTATTGTCACAGACTGTGAAGATATTTCATTTAGTGTTGAGAACGTTGTAATGTCTATGGACACCAGAAATGAGGAGGTTGTAAAAACATTAGCAGTAATGACAGGAATGATTCACTCTACCTCTTTTTCATTGATAATCGATAGAGAGTGAATTATGGGTGTGCGACAGCTTTATGAGGTCATCTCACAAATTATGTGTAAAAGAGAAAAAAGAAATCTATAAAACACACACAGTTTGCTCACTATTTATTTATGTAATAACTCCTAGTGTGCTCTGTGAGAGGATCCAGCTGATAGAGAACCTAATAGGGCTCTGAAGTGTAACTAATTAAAAAGTGGAGATGGCATTGCTGGGTGACTGCTGAGAACTTAAATTGGGCAACTTCTTAAAAGACCAAAATGTGTGTCAGAGTAAAAGACATGCTTTAAAAGGACAGTACAGTGAAAATAAAACTTTCATGACTCAGAGGATGCACTTTTAAAGGGACATTCCAGTTAAAATTTAAATGAACATAGTTGAATTACATCTTTGGATAGAAACATATTTGCAATATACATGTATTGGAAAAAATGCTTCTAGTAAAAGTTATCACTGTTTTAATATTAAAAAATTTCTCTGCACGTGCATGTGAAGCATAGCTAGATATTCTCAGTGTACCAGCATGTTAAATACTGCAGCTGCTCAGAGTACCAGTGGTGCTAATGTCAGCAGTTAACAAATTGAGTCATTATAAGATGGTACAAGCACGTTAGGCTCTCTAAACAAGCACTGTCTTTAAAATGCTGGTGCACGGTGCATACATAAATACACTTTTGTAACAGCTATAGCTTTCATTAGAAGTATTTTTGCCAACACGTGTAAATTACAAAAATGCTTCTATTCAAAACTGAAATGCATCCATGTGGATTCCAACTTTGACTGTAATATCCCTTTAAACAGCTTTACAACTATGTCATATTTGACATTTAAATATACCCTGTTAAAAGGGAATTCTACACATTTTTAACTAGGAAAAGAAGAGGATAGGAATACGATGCAATGATGGATAAGGAAACTCCCTATTGAGCATAAACTTATAAAAGTGCCTACACTACTATGCCACTGCCTTTTGTGTGTAAATTGAGTATTACCCCGGAGTAAGATCTAGTTTGCTCCTCTGGAAAGCCCTGACGGTGCTACTGTCCACAAGCCTTATACTCCAGTAGCAAGATCATTTGCAGCCAATCAGGAGCTGATACGTGAGTAATGCATAGGAGCCATGCTGGAGGCAGCAGTATTACCAGATGACAAACACAGGACCTCATCCAGGGGAAAGTACTCCTGTTACACATAACGATTAAGTAAAACAACGGTTTTTTTTTGTCCTTGTAAGGGACCAAGGACAATTCTACTGTATTTATTGGTCCTTTAAGTTTTGCGAGCTGATGCTGCATAAACAACAAACATCTATAGCAGACAAGTTCCCTGTCTGGGAACTTGTCAGCCCATACCTTCTTAAATATAACTCTTAGTGATCCTGGTTTATTGTTTGTTCACACAAGTAAACTGAAGCTTAGGAGCCACAAGAACTGCAGTCTCTATTGGTAGCTATGTCTGCATGCTACTTGAGTGGATCAACAGCTGGATCCAGAGCTGCGATGCTTGAGACTAGTGTGCATTTACATTTTTATGGAGGTTAAATTTAAAGTTATGGTTACTAATGCATAAATTACACGTTCCAAAAAGTCAGTGCTCTTAAAGGGACATTGTAGTACAAAAATGGTGTGCTCTAACGGAATTGTGTTTATTTAAACCCTGCCAAGGGGGTTAAATACATAGATAAATTCTTAATTGGAAGAACCAGAGAACTGTTGGTCCCAAGAAGGAAACAGCGGTGAGCCAAATGGCAGTAGCCGTGTTCAGCTCAGGAGCGGCAGTGCCAGTGGCTCGAGAGCAGGATTTCAACTATATTTTTAACACATTACGGGGTTTAAACACAGAGTTTAATGGTGAGTACTGCAAAATGACATGCTTAACAAAAAGCACATCATTTGTACACTACAAGGTCCCTTTAATTATAGCATTAGAATGTTTATTTGTTAACATAGAATTCAAGTTCTGGCTGATGATTTTTTTCCCTTCATGTATTCTTAGCCTGTGGATTTAGCCTGCAAATGTAGTAAGGAAATACAGTATGCATTCAGTCATTCATATAATTATATAAAGGCTAAATCATTTTTATGTGGGAAAAAAATGCTTGGTCCTGCCTTGTGTGTCCTGCACCAAGGGTGACAAATTCCAAGCCACTTCCTCCTAATAAAGCAAACTGCATTTTCCCTGGCTCCATCCTTGCTACAAAGAGTGTGTTCATGGGAAGTTTCATGCACAGTTGCTTTTTGGAAGTATCTCTTGCAAGAAAGCTATACAGAATAGTTAATAAGCCTGACTTGCTTTCAAACTGTACAGGCAATTAAAGAGGTTATCTTTTTGTATTGTCAAGGCTTCTGATTTCCCAATGCCTCAAGACATTTTGGGAAGTCTCTTGCAGTGACATTATCCAGTGTTTGAGTGGGTGTCTTGAAACTCTATTCTCCTTTTTCATTTCACAGTCAGCCAGGTTTAACGGCAGCTATAATAAAAGGGTGAAATCTAGTGAAACATTAAATGCCAGAGAGGTCGCATTCTACAGTACAACAGAGTCATTGGGCCCCCGATAATCTCCATGGATTTAATGTACTTGTTACAGCTTTTGTAGCTTTTCCCATGATATCTGTTCCCCAACAACCAGATTCCAGCAAACGCTATGTGAGGATGTGTTACAGATTACTTTCAAAATCTGTGCGTATCAAACTTATCAAAGTAAGCATCTACAGGCAATCCCAAACTCTTCCACCAACGTAATTAAAGCAACATTTTAGTCCCTGCTTCACCAATCTCCTGTGAAAGTGAGCAGGGTGAGAATATCTACATAGTTCCACAAATGACCCTTTATATTACAGTCATTTATTCATCCGTTCTATCCTACACCTCCGGCAGCCACAGCTTCCCTGACATGAAAACGGCACTTTCTAGGAAATTGAGAATGACCGCCACAACTTGGTGTTCTATTTTATTTGTCACATTAAATTTATATTTACATGTAGACTCGGAAACTGCAAATAACAATTCAGATGTGAATGATACTAGTAGGATCAAAACATTAGTTGAAAGTGAAAATCTGCAAAAAGATTATAATCATGCCGGATCTGAAAGGCAAACATAAAAATGCATTCAGAAATGCAAATTTGATGCGATTAACAGGCTCCAATTTACTAAGTGGATCTTCAACTTCAAAATCAATGAAATTGACCATTTGTTAGAGATGTTCATAAGCCATATTTAATTAAATGACAACTCCCTCTAGCTATACGAGTTAAGCATGCTATATAATTCCCTTTAGAACCAATTTTCAATTAGTTGATGAAGGTTCTGAACAAAGAAGAGCAAATCAAGTTTTGTTGCAAGGAAAACTATACAAAGATCATGGCTAAGGCAGGATAGTAAATATTTGTTGGGGGGACACAAATTGTGATATTCAGAGACAAATATGAGAGGAAGCTGATTAATCATACAATCTGAAGTTACTACAACCAAAGCAGCAACAACAAAAAAAGTGTTTTTTAATCACTTATTATTCTCACTATTAAAGGAGAAAATGCAGATCACAACCCTGTATAATCATTTAAAATGTAATGGTGTGCTCGGGGTAATCAGTAAACAATTGTTTGGTGAGAATTACTCTGTATTTCTTGGCAAGACAAAAACAAAAAAACATAATCCTCAAAAAAGTGTCAATCTGCCTCCTTAGCCACACACCTGCTACCTGGCTCTACACCGATTCAATGCTTTTTCATTCCTGTGGCATTAAAATTGACCTACATAGAATTTAAACTAACGTTTTTGACACAAACTTTTTCCGTCTAGATTGCTTTAACAAAGACTGCATTATTGCTGAAAAGCACAATTTGAATAGTAGTTATTCTCTGTAAAGTTGTTTTAAGAGGTCGATAGTTATAGAAAAACAAAACTATTTTTGCAGCTCTGCTACCCACAACTGTAAAAATAAAACAAACCTGTTATAATGTTTATAATTATATACCAATATCACATATCATATCATAGCATATCAAATGCTATCATTTTCTAATGACAATTTGTGCTGATCACGGATAGCAACTGTCAACCTGATCCAAAAAATAAAATGAAAAGTTTCTACCGTTCGTATTTGTGACAGAAAGTATGCATGTCTATACTGTAATGGATGACTAACTGGTGGCCCTCTGCACTAGTTTTTGCAGCCCCTGGGAAACAGCAGAACTAATAATGTGAGCACTAGTTTTTGTGGCCCTATAAAAACGAAGAACTAAAAATGTGTGTTTTGGGTATATCTGGTAGGTTGACAAACAAGCTAGTCACAACTCAAGAGAGCTTGAAGGGAGAGCAGCAGACAGAGTGTACCTTTCAACTTTACCTAAATCTGGCCGTGTGCCACTAGGGGCTAGATTTATTAAGCCCCTACGGCAGCAAGTTCTCTCAAGAACTTGCTCGCCGCCATTTATCAAGCAGCGGTCACCAGACCGCTGCTTCCTTAGCCTCTTCGCCACCTCTATTGTGGCGAAATTCAATCTCCTCGGTCTAGTCAGACCGAGGAGATTGACAGCTCCTGCCCGCTCGTGACTGGCTGTGCGCGGGCAGGGGGCGGGATTGCACGCGAGCGCAAAATTGCGCTCGTGTGCAATGCCGAATACCTGCGGGTATTTTTGACCCGCCACAGGCGAGCTGAGGCATACAGGGGTGCGTATACGCTCCCCTATACGCCTCAGCTTTAATAAATCTAGCCCTAGATATTCTTAGGAAATATTATTTGTGTGTTTAATACCCATATATTTATATGCAGCCCTTAAATGGACAGTATACACCAATTTTCATATAACTGCATGTAATAGACACTACTATAAAGAATAAGATGCACAGATACTGATATAAAAATCCAGTATAAAACTGTTTAAAAACTTACTTAGAAGCTGTCAGTTTGGCTCTGTTGAAAAGGTAGCTGGAAAGCCCACTGCAAGTGGGAAATAAGACATCCCCCCTCCCTCTTCTTTCGCATATGAAAAGACCCTTTACACAAACAGAAGAGAGCTGAAGTAGGTATCTGTCAGTATTCTCCTAAAACTCTGTGGCTTGGTTAGGAGTCTGAAAATCAGAGCAATGTTATTTAAAAATAAGCAAAACTATACATTTAAAAAAAAAAAAAAAAAAACTACGTTATGGGCTATATAAATAGATCATCTACAAAACATTTATGTAAAGAAAAAAATGAGTGTATAATGTCCCTTTAAGGCTTCTAAAATAATGACCTGTGGCCCTTTAAAGGCTTATAAAATATTGACCGGCAAACCCCAAGACTTCTAAAATATTGACCTGTGGCCCCCACATTAGGAAGTTGGCCATCACTGCTATAAACCGTAACTAGAGTATAAGAAGAAGTAGGTGACACAAACATGATGTGCCGTACAGTTATCATTAGGGATGGGCGAATGTTTCTAAAAATTCAAAATTTAAAACGAATTTTGATACATTCGTTCTAATCGAATTTTGAATGTTTATACAACATTCTAACATTCTATTTTCGAATTTTTGTTTTCAAATGTTTTCAATAAAATTCGAAAATTTGTTCGAATAATAGAATGTTTAGTTATGTATTCATTCAATTTCGAAATGTAATATTCGAATGTGACATTCGAATTCGGTTTACAGTACTGGTTTACAGGATTGCATCATGGTTCAAACCAGCATGTCAGAAAATTCCTTGTTCTTCAAAATCAAGGTTACCATAATAAATCAGCAAGAGCACCTTTAAGGGACAGTTCACCTAAAAAATGTCTCCCATTTAAATTGTTCCTAGTGATCCATTTTACCTGCTGGCCTGTATTAAATTGTTTACAAGTAGCTCCTTTACCCCTATTTTGGCCTTTGAAATAGCTGATTTAGCTTGTGGTTTTCCAACCTATACTAAAAGTTTTGATACTGGAGTCTCAGCTATTGAATAGCCTAAGTAAACACAGCCAGCAGATGAAATGACACTCCCAGTGGGATGCAGGATAGTTAAGTAATAACATGATAATTTTCCATTGTTCTCTCTATGTATTGAGCTTTAGTTTTCTAGACAAATATAAGGAAGCAAGTCTGTGTACACAAAGTGATAACATAATGAGATCTGATATTACCTGAAGCTCAACCCATTGTAATAGGCTGTGGTTTAAAAGCACAAAACAAGCTACTTCATATATACCTGGAAATGCAATTTCTCATGAATTTTATACTCTGCAGCTAATATAAAAAGTAATCGAAAAAACATTAATATAAAAACAATTTTACAGTGTACTGTCCCTTTAAAGGCCTCTGTGCTGGTGAGATTATTTATAGGACCACTCAATGCAGTAGAATTGCATAATTAACAAGTACATAATAAAAAGACAATGCAATAACACCTACTCTGAATTTCAAATAAGCAGTAGAATTGTTTTCTGACAAATCATTTTTTCTCCCATTTTTGACTTGTGTCCCTTTAAGAATGCTTGCCAGTACTTCTATTTCCCTGGTGGAATTATCTAAAGCTATATTAAAGGCATTCCTCTCAGCTGCTATATAATTTTAATGATTTGGGCAATCACAAAGAGATAAACCACAGCCCTGAGCAAACCATCATCCACAAAAATAAATAAAAACATTAAAAAAAAAGTGCAATTATAATAAAAAAATGACACTGAATACAAAGATAGCACATAAATGATAAAGCTAAGATGTTCACTGTTCAGGTTGCAAAAATAAATATGTGACTGTAAAATATATTTTTAAAATGTGTTACCAGGACTGGTCACAAAGGCGTGCGCGCAGGGTGTGCCCAGGCACACCCTAATGCACAGGGCCATCCTTTGTAGTGTGGCACATTTTTACCTCAAATTTGTTTTAAGCAGTGTTGTCCAATTAAAATATTATTTATTTATGTTTTGTTTTCTTTAGTTTGTTTGATGATTATAAACAAATACCCTTTACTATTGCATATTCAATATTTGTTTACCTTTAAAAAAGAAATATAATCTGGGTGCACACCCTAATAGAATGTGCTGCCCATGCCAATGGTCACACTTAAAGGGACAGTCAAGTCCAAAAAAAACTTTCATGTTTCAAATAGGGCATGTAATTTTAAACAACTTTCCAATTTACTTTTATCACTAATTTTGCTTTGTTCTCTTGGTATTCTTAGTTGAAAGCTAAACCTAGGAGGTTCATATGCTAATTTCTTAGACCTTAAAGGCCGCCTTTAATCTAAATGCATTTTGATAGTTTTTCACCACTAGAAGGCATTAGTTCACATGTTTCATATAGATAACATTTAGCTCATGCACGTGAATTTACCATGCAGACAGCTCTGATTGGCTAAAATCCAAGTCTGTCAAAAGAACTGAAATAAGGGGGCAGTCTGCTGAGGCTTAGAAACAAGGTAATTACAGAGGTAAAACGTGTATAATTATAACTGTGTTGGTTATGCAAAACTGGGGAATTGGTAATTAAGGGATTATCTATCTTTTAAAACAACAAAAATTCTGGTGTTGACTGTCCCTTTAATACATCAACAAATAAAAAAGTTATAATAGGAACATAATGGTCTAAATTGAAATGTGCATTAGAGTATTCCAGTATATTATAAGTAGATTTGTAGTGTACTTGTAATGCTTTTTGTAAAATCTATTACTGCTTAGCAGCATGCACACCCTGTACCAGAGAACAATGGGTGGTGTATATTGTGTCAGCAAGGACTTGCATCATGCACACCACCACTAACTCTGTGTGTCGTGTTTGAATGCAGGAGCACTGGGCATGAGCAGCATATGTGCATATTGTGATGTGGGGGTTTTGCATTTTAGGGGTATTGTTAATAGGTTAATTAGGTTTATTGCGATGTGGGGGGTTGGTGGTTTTGGAGTTAATATTTTAATTATTTTATTTGCGGTTTAGGGGTTAATAACGTTATTTTGCGATGTGGGGGTTGATGGTTTAGGTGTTTGTTATACTTCGTGTGGGCGGTTACGTGTTTTTTAGTTATTTCATGCGGGGTGGTTGCATGTATTTTTTTTTTTTAAGACTTTGGGTTTGCCTACGCTGCATCCACCCTGCCATTTTCGGAATCCACCTAGATGCAGCTTTGCTGCATCCCGGTGGATTCGCTTGGCTGCGCGCACAGCCAACATTCTTTTGCCTGCCCCGCGCAGTGAACATTCTTTTTAACTGGCGACACCAACGGACGTGTTACAAACGCGATTAAAGTATAGATTTGCTTCATTTTTTAGATATTCTTTGCTGAAGAAATAGCAATGCACATGAGTGAGCCAATCACACAAGGTGTCTATGAGCAGCCACCCATCAGCAGCTACTAAGCCTATCTAGATATGCTTTTCAGCAAAGGATATAAAGAGAATTAAGCAAAATAGATAATAAAAGTAAATTAGAAAGTTATTTAAAATTGCATGCGCTTTCTAAATCATGAAAGAAAAAATTTGGGTTTCATGTCTAAGTTACAACAATTTATTTTGATTATGAAACTAACAGGAAGAGCATGTTTATGCACAACTTGTCCGTGAGATGGCAGCTCAGTGTCTGGTAAGGACAATTCCTACTGTTCTACTGGTGGACAGTGACATTTCTCAAAAGCATAAAAGTAAAAAAAAAAATCTTCTGTACATAGTATTAATTAGGGATGTGGATTTGTGACTTCCTGGCTGATTTAAATGCTTAAGATGGCGGCCACAAGCCGCATTTAGCAATTTTTGGAACTGGATTCATTCTTGTGAAAGTGAAACACACTGGGCTGTTGCACTTTCACAAGAAAAAATCCGGGTCTGAAAATTGCTGAATGCGGCTTGTGGCCGCCATATCCGGTATTTGGATCAGACCGAAAGTCCTGAATGCACATGCCTAGTATTAATAATAAAAATCTAATAAATTAATAAAGTACATATTTTAGATGTAACAAAAAAAATCTGTAATGTACCTTTAATATATTCAATAAATCCCCTTGTTTACCTAATAGACATTACTTATCAGACCATTAATATGTTTCACAGGTAAACTCTCAAAAGGTAGTTGCACCCTGTAATAGAACACAGCAAATCATATAATATAAACAAAATCCTGTATGATCAGTTGTTCAGAGCTAACGTGTGGCAAACTTTTCCCATTGAACGATTACTAGCTAGAAGGGGAGATTTTTCTCTCAGTCAGAAAACTTTACAAAAATAGAAGATTTGGGGATTAGCAGCCACACTGCTTGGTTGGATGAACATAGTGCAGTCAGACACTCTTTTAGGAGAGGCCCTAATTAATTCAAGCAGACCATGTCCCTTTCTTTACTTTATCTCTCACACTGCATCTGGAGAAGCAGTGTCAGCTCTCCCTTTGTATTGACTGGTTTTCCTAAGATATAAGCTTATCCCATCTCTGAAATACTGAAAATAAAATATAAAAGGCTTAGCAATGATGCTGACATTTAGTGAACAGCAAACATATTTGAAATGTACAATGAGATATGTGACACTAAAGAAAAGCACTTTGTTTCAGTAGAGTTCACCACAAAAATAAATACAAAAAAACAAACAAAATGGACACAAAAATGGCCAATCCTAGAGAGTCACCTCAGCTGACGTTGCCCTTGTTGAACATTATGTAATTTGTATATAGTAACAGCATCCAGCCTGGGGTGGGAACATGCAAAAGCCTCTATTGGTACCACAACATGGGTTTAAAAGACAACATTTCAGGTTACCACTTAACATTTAGTCGTGTCATAGTGACATGACTAAGAGTTAAAGTGAAGGTCACTTTAGATGAATCGGTGCCCGGTTTTTAATAATCATATTAAAAACAAGGGCACTTTAATTAATAAAAATTGACATTTCACTTGTTTTCTTCAAAAACGTACCTTTTAATCCTGACAGCCGCTGCAGCGCTTCCAACGCCCGTCGCAAGCCCTCTTCGCGGGTTGAAAATGACGAATCCGGCTTCCTCCAATCACGGCGTTGCCTCAGGGGAAATCTGTGATTGGAGGAACCCGGATTCAGCATTTTTGACATATGAAGAGGCTTCCGACGGTCGGGGGAATCGCTGGATCGGCTGTCAGGATTAAAAGGTAAGTTTTCGAAGAAAACAAGTGAAATGTCAACTGTTGTTAGAACGCTTTCAATATTTCAGTACGGATCAAGTGGACACATACCATGCGTCTTAATTAATACAGGAACCCTTTAAACTTACATTTGATGTTCATTTCTACAGTAGGGATTGACTGCAGACCTACTCAATATGTAACATTGACACTCACCACTTGAGCACAGAAAGGCTAAGAATACAGCTCTGTGTGCATATTAGAACCAAAAGTATTCATGCCATGTGTTATTTGTGTTTTATATTTTTATTGCATATAAGATTTAGGATTGTACTCCCCCCCACCACCACCACACATTTATTAAGGTTTTGCTATTATGATAAACATTTGGTGTTTACCTGGCATATCTCTTCAAAGAATAGTGGCACATCTATGAGAAAATGCAGACTTTCTCTTATAGCCACAGTTTACAACTAAAATCTTCCAGTTTACTTATATTGTTCTGATACAGTTGACATTTCTGACACCTCTAGCGATGTCACTTATTGGACTCTAATTTAATCAAAATTTGGCTAATACAATAGTTGAAATCAATGTGGAGACCTTGGTGCGTTATCTGTATTTGTCTTTAATTTGAAAATCTTTATGAATAAAGCATAATTAAAAAAATGTTCTAATTTGCTTCTATTTTCAAATTGACCTTGTTTTCTTGGTACAGTTTGTTGATAAGCATACCTATGTAGGCTCAGGAGAATGCATGTGTCTTCAGTACTATATGTATAACACCGTTGCAGACACTGCTACATTCCAGTGCTCAAGACACGTGCACACTCCTGAGTCTATGTAGGTAAGCTGTTAAACGAAAGATACCATGCAAACAAAATAAATTGTGTACTTGCAATCCTGAATGTTTAATTTTGACTCTCATGTCCCTGTTTGAATACTATGTAAGGACTTGGAAAAAGGCAGAAACTTCAAAAATTAATAAAAGCTATTGAACTGGGAACCTCCTCCTACTATTGCCCACTTACCGCTCTCCCAAGTTTTAACATTTTAGCCAAGCAAATGTAGGTGGAAGATAAGAGGAAAAGGTGAGCGAGACAAAAAGAAGAGCACAATAAATGGAAAGGTATATCTTAAGTTGCATAACCACAGGTATCTCATGGTGGGATACTCATGTGTGCCCCCACAACTGCATCAATCCTGTTACTAGTTTTCCCACTATGTGTGTTTACATTCATGTCAAATATTCGCAGCCTGAACAAAGCGAGATTCGCCATAGGCTGATTTAAAGTTCACTAACGGAAGTGCAGATGATTCATAACATGATCCATAACACCAGGAGCCAGGGTAACCTGAATTCAAATTTCTGATACAGAAGAGAATTAATTATTATAGTGTCAGTACCAATGCAGTGCAAACCATCACAAGATAGATAAAGTATATAAATCTAAGAACAAACAGGACCATAATTTCCCTAAGAAGAAAAAAACAAGGATAATTAACAAGAAAATCACAAAATGTTGCTCCCAAATGTCTCAGCAGAGCATTACGGGAAAAAAATGCCACGTTACAGAAGTTCATAATGATGAGGCTCCTAGAATGCTACTCACATCGATGCCCAAAATGCAAATTCATGCTGATAAGTGAAATAAAGAAAATAAGAGTAAAATCGATGAAGTGCGGAGATAAAATACGTGAAGGCCAAATTAAGACCCATCCATGATGGATGAACCAAGTCTTAAATGCAGGGTAAAGTCATGAGTCAAAGAGGACTAAAGTATAGACAATAGGCAAGAGTGTAGCTTGTATAGTCTGCATCATCTATCAAATGCTTATTCCAAGACCCATGATATACAGGAAGGGTATATGGTAAAGCTCTGTGCCTCTGCTTTATGCATATAGCATCTTACAATTGCCTATATTGTCATATGCATGTGTTTTTCTGTTAGGGTTATACGTATTTTGAGAAAAGCTTGCCACCTTTTAGTTGCAAGAAAAAAACTGTGAAATCTGTAGTGCGAAAATCTTTATAGAATAACGCTGGGAGTAAAAAGACAATTTCATACACGTCCTTGGAAC
Organism: Bombina bombina; assembly: GCF_027579735.1. Classification (NCBI taxonomy): domain Eukaryota; kingdom Metazoa; phylum Chordata; class Amphibia; order Anura; family Bombinatoridae; genus Bombina; species Bombina bombina. Next base: position 739,506,468 of record NC_069503.1, on the reverse strand, counting down.
GCCCATGTCCAGCCCATTTTATGAAAAAACAACAATTATGCTTTGTATTTCGTACTTGCAAGTACAAATTTCTGTGCGTTTTTCTGCACATCCAGTGTACTTAAATTACGATTTACATTGTGCATATTTAATACAATTTATTCCTGTGTAATTTACATACACATTTTACGTTTTTGATAAAATATGATTTTTGATTAAAAATGTTGTAATGATTATTGATGCACCTTAACAATACAATTTTTGGCTGCAAATTTTTGTATGAATTGTTAAATTATTATTATTTTTAAAATACAAATTTTATTGTGCACTTTTGTAATGTATGCCTTTCTTCCCCCTACAAAAAATGCAGTATTCACCCCTTAGCGAGATACCTTGTTTTCAGGGTTAAAAGTGCCTTTAGATCATTCCACCAGGGACATAAAAGTACTGGCGAGCTTTCTTTAATAATATCGCCAACCCAGATAACTTTAGATCATCAGGCACTTAAAGAGATTAACTGGAAATTAACATTTTATTACTTATATCTCTTACCTCCCACTGGGATTGTAATTTCTTCTGCTGGCTATGTTTACACAGATTTCTATAGCCTAAAAAACTTTCAGTATAGGTAGGGATACCAAAGTCAAAATCGGCTATTTTAAAGTGCCGATATAAAGGTAAAGGAGCTATTTATAAACAATTTAATACACTCCATTAGGTAAAATGGATTATTGGGAACAAATTAAAGAGCAGAAGATTTTAGGTCAAACTGTCCCTTTCAAGGCATAAACTTAAGTGATTATTATATTGATTCCTTAAACTAATCGTTTACAAAATTATGAAGAGAAAATTGAGAGCACAAACATAGTTGTTTTAAACCTGTTAGCTATTCATTTAATCCACCAATATGTTTTTTATGCTATAAGACAATAAACCAAGTATATATACACATGTTAATGTCTTCTGCTTTAAAGTTTCACTTTTATCTTCAAACTAATGTCAAAATGTTATAGCTTAATGGAAAAACTATGTCAAGCACACTCCGCATAAAAAAATCACAGATCATTGAAATTGTTTTCTAAAATCTAGCTGTAAGATACCCTGAGGTCAAATGATTTAATTCACTTTACAGCTAATCACTGAGACAAAAGACTTGGCTTTAATATAAAAGAACAGAAGGAAAGCGGGTAAAATAAATGTAAGGATCTCCAACAGAACCATTAATTCTGTGCACAATCACTTTAATTGAAGCTGAGGATTCTGGGTAAAGATAAACAGCCTACATATAAACAGGGCTAGACAGGAAACAACACTGCATATTTTATTACCCATAGTAACTTAGTAAATAAGTGGATGCATGTTTGTTATTTGGTCTTGTAAGAAATGCGATACCAGCAGAAAGAGAGTCATAAAGTCTATAAGTAACAAGGTATCTTAAGATCAGTTTCATGCAGTAATTATTAAATCACTTTACTAGATCCATGTGTTGATATTTTAGCATCTATGGATTTACAGGAAAATTATAAATTCATTAAAATGAAAATAAGATATAACGGGAGTTCTCAATACCAATATGAAATAAAACATTTAATCTTAGACTGAAACTATGAAACTAGTAATAATATACAAGTCCCATAAAATGTGTTCAGTATCCACACTACTAACACTTCCTAGGTGGTATCCAGAACCAGGATGCTGAGGCAAGGAGGCCTGTGGGCAGAGTCATCTCAACCAAGCTGTGGAGTCATTACAGGTCATGTGTGGAGTCAGGGGTGACACTGTTGAGGGTCAGGTGAGCTGGAGTTTTGGATAGGCAGTTCACAAAGTAACACTGGAACATTTATAGAGAAAGGGGTGCAGAGGAAGGAAGGGGGTGCAGAGGATGTAAAGCCAATGCAGGGCTATTTGTGAACTATGTATCCTGCAGTACACCAGTTTACTTTATTGGGTCTCAACTAGGGTTGCACCAATACAATTTATTTAAGATTGAGTACAAGTAGCGATACTTTTTTCAAATACTCGTCAATACTTTTATTTTATGTCATGTGACAGTTTCCCAAGCACAATAAAGACTAATGATTTAAAATAGCTTCTTTATAATTATGAAGAACTATATCTTAAAAGACATTATGGAATAATAAAGCAGTTCTATTTGCTTGTTGTCACAAAGTTGTAAAAACTCGAAGACATTTCACAGAACATGTTTATATATAAAAATATTATAATAAAATATTTTAATTATAACAACAATACTTAACAAATGTAAAATCACAACCAACCAAAAGTGCAATACAGTTAAAAATATAACAGTGCACTATTTAATCATGGGGAACAACACTATGGGATATATTACATTGACTGGTAAGCTTTACCAATGCTCTCATTACATGTCCAACACCATTAAAATCTATGGAGTTGGAAATGTGAACAGAGCATTGGTAAAGCTTACAAATCAAATGTAATCTAGTCCTATAATTGTAGGATGAGTGTTTACAGGAAATAACTTAATATTTCCTTTGAACACTCATCCTGCAATAATATAAGATAAGGATGTTCCTCAGAGTACAGTATGTTTTGAGCATAATTGTGCAAGATGAGAACTAGCACTATAACAGGCAATCTATCCTCCACAGATACAGGGCAAGCAGATGATTTAGAGGTCTTATGATCAGGAGGTTCAGGCTCAGGCTCACCGCCCCAGAGAAGGAGGATGTGGGAATGCAAGTCGCTATATTGTAGATCCATAGTGCTCTCCAGAGCTACAAGTGCGGCGATGAGGTCCGCCTCCATTTTATTGTAAAATCGTAGGCAAGCTTGCGAGTGTCTCCCTTCTTTGATATTTCCTCCTGGCGGATAGGATTTAAGTGGTAAACGAGGTATCCAAGATGTGGTTATAGTCTAGTAGGTCACTTGTCCTCAGTTAGCTGTGATAATCGGCGCACCGGGAGAGGGTGTTAGGAGACCTGGGCCTGAAGGCCTCAATAGTCTGTACCGGAATATAAACTTAGTATAAGTCTCAGAGCTTGATAGATCCGTGGTCAGCAGGCACTCCTCTATGTAGTTAAACAAAATTTTACAGTAAAAGCTGTTTTGTTTCTATATGTGTTGAGATTAGTATAATCTCAGGTTAGAGACCTCCAGTTTTGCGTCCTCTCCCGGTGCTGCCTGGACACCAATATATTTTTTTTTTATACAGCTCTTGCGGCAGAAAATTTTTATGCCAAGAATTGTCCGTTAGAATAACTAGTGATATAGGCGCTAACGGAGGACATCGATGCCTCTATTTCCTCCTTCTCTTTCTTTATTTTCCTTCCCTTTCAGCTTAGAGCGATAGATGGCTTAGGTGGTATAGTCTTCTATTTTTTTTTCTCTGCTCTCTTTTTATCTCCCCCCCCCCCCCTTTTTTTCTTCTTCTCCTTTCTCTCTCTCCCTTATCATATATAAATAAGGCTTATGGCAGCCGGAATTAAATTTATTTCCTGGAACATTGAAGGTCTCACATCCCCTATCAAAAGGAAAACGATAATATCCTATCTTAAGAAAATTAATACCTCTATTGCCTTCCTATAAGAAACTCACTTGAAAGCTGAAGAGGTTCTTAAACTTAAATCTTCCTGGGTTAAAGAAGTTCTTTTCTCCCCCAGTGTGAGCCAAAAAGGCGGAGTTGCTATTCTTCTGGGTAAAAGATTTAATTATGAGATACTTCATACCGAATCAGATCAAGAGGGGAGATATCTTATATTAAAAATTAAAATTGCCAACATTCTCTACACGTTATGTAATTTATATGCCCCGAACGTTTTTAACTTATCTTTTTGGGAGACGCTGCAGGCTAGGCTCATGACTTGTGCAGAGGGTTTCCTAATAATGGGTGGGGATTTTAACATGGCCCCACAGTACCCTCTGGATAGATTGAGACAGAATCTTGCTTTTAAAAAGACCAAAAGATAACAGAGTCAAAACTTTTCTCCAGGATCTTCAATAATCTTAGAGTACATGATATATGGAGATTACAAAATCCCGACATACGTGATTTTACATGCTTATCAAAAGCACATAAATCAATTTCACGGATTGATCTATTTTTGTTGGACGAAAGACTATGCAAATTGAAAGTCATGGCCCAATTTTACCTATTGCTATATCTGATCATACCCCTATTTGTCTTGAGTTTCAGCCAAATGTTTCCTCACATACGAATAATTGTTTATTTTTTCCTACATTCTTAGTCTCTGACGTTAAATTTAAAAATTGCCTTGAAGCTAAATTCAGGGAATTCGCCTCATTTAACTCCAAATATATGAATCGTCCTGCGTTATTCTGGGAAACTGCAAAAGCGGTCTTAAGGGGCAAAATCCTGGCATATAGTATTATGCGGACTAGGAAATTCAAAAGGCGGGAGAATGAGCTTCTGCGTGCCGTTACAAATGCCTATAACTCCTATTTAGTTGAAAAATGCAGCAGAACTGGGCCAAATATATCTCAGCACTAGGGGAGAGAGATTCCCTGCTCTCATAAAAATCAACACAAAAAGATATTAGATTTCAAGCAAAATTGCATAAATATGGGAAAAGACAGGGAAACTGTTAGCAAAACTTGTTAAGCAGGATAAAGGCTCCCAGATGATAGACTCCCTATATGCTGATGGCCAAAAACTCCGATCATCGGAAGATCTTGTGCAAGTTTTTTTTTTTAAGTATTATAGTGATATATATTCTCCTGGAATCTCTAATATCGCGGAGCGCGAGGACTTTTGGAGTAAAATCTCATATCCCTCATTATCATCTGCTGCACTTGAAGATTTGTACTCTCCCATAACCGACTCAGAAGTGGCTAATATAATTCAAAAGCTGCCTCATAACAAAGTACCTGGCCTCATAACAAAGTACCTGGCCCAGATGCACTTCCCAATGAATTTTACAAAATGATATATATATAGAAGGTAATGAACCTACAGCTAACTTTGCAGCCTCTTATACGACCCTGATATTAAAAAAGAAGAAAGACCCAACTATGAAGGAGTCTTATAGGCCTATTGCTCTCATGAATTCGGATTATAAATTATTAACTTCCATTCTAGCCCAACGGCTGCAATCTCTTCTTCCTTCCATCATTAATACAGACCAAACTGGTTTTATGAAGAACAGGAATTCCGCTGCTAAAATAAGAGAACTTTTACTTACTATAGATTATCTTAGGACAGGTGAGGGCTCAGGTCAAGTAGGGAAGGGGCCTAATTCGGATTTGGCAATTCTAGCCATAGATGTTGAGAAGGCCTTTGACTCAGTTCACCATGACCATCTGTTATTTGCCTTAGAACAATTTGGACTGAAAAGAAACTTTATTAAGTTTGTTGAAAAATTATATCGAAATGCCTCCACGAGGATGGCCCATGACATAACTTTGCACAGGGGAACCAGGCAAGGGTGTCCCCTCTCCCCGATGCTTTTTGATATTTCTATCGAATCGCTTGCTATTTTAATCAGGCAGTAACTTGAGGGAATTAAGGTAGGCAGAAAGGAACTAAAGATCGCACTCTATACGGACGATATTCTTATATACATGACCAATACAAATGTGAACATACCTAGATTTCTTTCAATTATACAAGAGTTTGGATCTTTTTCAGGGTATAAGGTCAACATCACAAAATCTGAACTTCTCTGGATTAAGCATACAGGGGACTCCTATACAAATGTACCCCTTTTCTGTAGTTCATGACTCTTTCAGATATTTAGGTATAATGATATCTTCAAACCCCGACACCTGGTATACCCTTAATATCACTCCAATTTTAAATAAAATCAAAGACACTTTCAAAAACTGGCATAATTTGCCTCTTTCCTTATCTGGACGTATAGCAGCATATAAAATGATTCTCCTCCCTAAAATGCTCTATATTCTTCAGAATACTCCTTTGTTTTTAAAGAGGAAATACTTCATTCTTTGTAACTCTCTCTTGAGATTGTTTATATGGCAAAACAGGAGGCCTAGAATCTCACTTTTGAAACTTTCTCTTCCTATAAGATACGGAGGTCTGGCTTTACCTGATCTTAGGGTTTAAAACTAAGTTTTTTTAGCTCGTATAGTAACTGACTGGTTATTCTCAAGAGATTATATTACAAATAATAATCTTGAAAAAAGTATAACTAATCCTTTCTCCCCCGTGTCGCTCATTCACTCGGATACTCGTTTTATTCCATCTGAAATAAAAAAATTGAGATCCTTATATAATCCAATTTTAGAATGGAAAAAGATTTGTAATATGTTAGCAATAGAATATCGAGTCTCGAGACATATCCCATTCTTGGGGAACCCTCAGTTCCAAGCTGGACTAAATTCAACACTATTTCTAAAATGGAAATCTGAGGGTTTCTCCAATGTATGCCAGATATTAGACATGGAGAGAAGTTGTGTTAAATCATTTGACTCTCTCAGAACAGAATTTAATCTCCCACATAGAAATTTCTTTGCACTATGCCTTAAAACTCACAAATTACTATGGCTGGAATTGGTCCCTAGGGAATATTGAGAATTGGCTTACCTTAGTCAAAAATGGACAGATGTCAATTACCCCTTGCTATATTACCTTGGTTTCCGATATGGGCACAGTTAATCTTGTTAAAATTTGTATTAAGTGGGTTGCAATGTTAGCTCAAGAACTGGACCCTAAATTACCTTATCTCTCAATTCAAGAAGTCATGCAAGCAACTTTCTCCTCTTCTTGGAGGGAGTCTCATTTTAAGCTACTCTATATGTCTTATTTCACCCCAGAAAAGGGATCTAAATGTGGAAATACTAATTTCAGTGTCTGTCTCAAATGCTCTTTCCCTTTGGTGAACCTTCTGCACGATATGGGCCTGTCCAAAAATTGGAAATGTTTGGCTTAAAGTCCAATTTTGGCTTCGCAAAATATTGAATACCCCCTCTCTGATTCTGTTGTCAGTGAACATAGTTTTTCTCTGCCCTAACTCAGAGAATAAGCAAGTCGATACTAAAATTATTAATATGGCCATATTGGCCGTTAGATATCTCATCTTTAAAACATTTTGTTACAAGTAATTTACATGTTTCTCACTCTTGCATTTAGCTAGTTTTGTAATGGCTAATTTAGTGGGTGTAATTTGTGTTTTAATTGAATTTTCAATACAGCCAATTAGAATTTTGAATGTGTTTTAAATACGAGTGTAAAGCAAGAAGTATTGGAGTTTTTCTATGCTGTTTAAAACTCATCAAATAAAGTTTTCGTTTTTACGTACATGGAAGGAGTGGATCGTTGCTGTCTTTAATACTTCATTTATCCAGTTGATCCGATTCCTTTTGGCAGAGCAACGTTGAACCACCTGGTCACTCCGTTTGACCCCTCCCCCAACACTGACGTCACCTGCGGCACCTGTGAATGCTGCATGAGGAGGATCCGAGAAGCTGAGACGCTGACATGGGTGAGACTAGGGCAAGCTGATCATGGATCACATACCGTTAAATTACAGGGACACTGTGAATACTAGAAGTGTGGACTTTATGTTACTGAACCCTTCTTCCTACTGTTTTAAAGAGATCAATCTTAATTAATGCTGGTGTGTCAGGTGACACACAAATTCCATATTGAGGGTTAACTTTAGTACTTTAAGCTCAATGGTATGTTGTATTCTAAACTGTGCAGTGCATTATTAGAGTTTACCCTATGATACAGCGTAGATTCTGGCATTTGCAACAGTTGTTCACCATGATTTGGATATCTGTAACTGCTGCTTTAGCAATGGCCAAAGTGTATGGAATCCCTAATTTAAAAAAAAATAAATAAAAAAATGGTGGAAAAACGGAGGCTATAAACTGCTGGAAAGTCATTGACTCTAGTCTGTCTAACCTGTGAGGTGATAACCTTGTAATAAAGCAACAGTCAGTGGTGGAGAGGAAAAAAATGCACATACAATATACAGGGAGTGCAGAATTATTAGGCAAATGAGTATTTTGACCACATCATCCTCTTTATGCATGTTGTCTTACTCCAAGCTGTATAGGCTCGAAAGCCTACTACCAATTAAGCATATTAGGTGATGTGCATCTCTGTAATGAGAAGGGGTGTGGTCTAATGACATCAACACCCTATATCAGGTGTGCATAATTATTAGGCAACTTCCTTTCCTTTGGCAAAATGGGTCAAAAGAAGGACTTGACAGGCTCAGAAAAGTCAAAAATAGTGAGATATCTTGCAGAGGGATGCAGCACTCTTAAAATTGCAAAGCTTCTGAAGCGTGATCATCGAACAATCAAGCGTTTCATTCAAAATAGTCAACAGGGTCGCAAGAAGCGTGTGGAAAAACCAAGGCGAAAAATAACTGCCCATGAACTGAGAAAAGTCAAGCGTGCAGCTGCCAAGATGCCTATTGCCACCAGTTTGGCCATATTTCAGAGCTGCAACATCACTGGAGTGCCCAAAAGCACAAGGTGTGCAATACTCAGAGACATGGCCAAGGTAAGAAAGGCTGAAAGACGACCACCACTGAACAAGACACACAAGCTGAAACGTCAAGACTGGGCCAAGAAATATCTCATGACTGATTTTTCTAAGGTTTTATGGACTGATGAAATGAGAGTGAGTCTTGATGGGCCAGATGGATGGGCCCGTGGCTGGATTGGTAAAGGGCAGAGAGCTCCAGTCCGACTCAGACGCCAGCAAGGTGGAGGTGGAGTACTAGTTTGGGCTGGTATCATCAAAGATGAGCTTGTGGGGCCTTTTCGGGTTGAGGATGGAGTCAAGCTCAACTCCCAGTCCTACTGCAAGTTTCTGGAAGACACCTTCTTCAAGCAGTGGTACAGGAAGAAGTCTGCATCCTTCAAGAAAAACATGATTTTCATGCAGGACAATGCTCCATCACACGCGTCCAAGTACTCCACAGCGTGGCTGGCAAGAAAGGGTATAAAAGAAGAAAATCTAATGACATGGCCTCCTTGTTCACCTGATCTGAACCCCATTGAGAACCTGTGGTCCATCATCAAATGTGAGATTTACAAGGAGGGAAAACAGTACACCTCTCTGAACAGTGTCTGGGAGGCTGTGGTTGCTGCTGCACGCAATGTTGATGGTGAACAGATCAAAACACTGACAGAATCCATGGATGGCAGGCTTTTGAGTGTCCTTGCAAAGAAAGGTGGCTATATTGGTCACTGATTTGTTTTTGTTTTGTTTTTGAATGTCAGAAATGTATATTTGTGAATGTTGAGATGTTATATTGGTTTCACTGGTAAAAATAAATAATTGAAATGGGTATATATTTGTTAAGTTGCCTAATAATTATGCACAGTAATAGTCACCTGCACACACAGATATCCCCCTAAAATAGCTATAACTAAAAACAAACTAAAAACTACTTCCAAAACTATTCAGCTTTGATATTAATGAGTTTTTTGGGTTCATTGAGAACATGGTTGTTGTTCAATAATAAAATTAATCCTCAAAAATACAACTTGCCTAATAATTCTGCACTCCCTGTAAACTCCCCTTAGAAAATGTCACAGAAACTGTTAAAAGCCCTTTGGGGCTCTAGAGATAACAACCCTATATGAAATAATTAGGATATGCGAGTAATGGGTAAATTAGCAAAGCAGTTAAAACAAAACTAATTATCCAACAATCAGATCAGACTAATCCCATTTTATTATGTAGTTCTGTTAGTTACCATCAAAGGGCTTGTATAAGCATCCTAGGCACATTAAATCGGTGCCGATTAACTACTTAATGACTGGAGGGGTATATTTTATTTTGATTCACAAAATTCTCCAAGCTAGAAGGGTTTAATAGATTTGCCTGATCAAAACCATAAAATATCAAGAAAAATGACAGGATAATTAAATATGTGGCAACTGTTCTAATTTAGCGGATTCTAGAAATAAGAGGATATGAAGCGTTATTTGATATTCATTCCTAGAGAAGGTCAAAAAGTAACTTTTCTAATAAAATTCTTATTTTTCATCAGTCTTAGTCAGTAGTTGACAGACATTGAAAATAAACTTGATAAACCTAGGTTAAAGTTAAATTGAGTGTTGTGAACTACACATGCCTTTGTTCAATTCACTTTTTTTTTCCTGCATAGCAACTTCTTACATTCCTATACTGCAGTCACTAAGCACAGACACGGGTATAGGTAGAAAGGCAGGTATAAGACTGGGGTGGGGTTAGTAATAAAGAGTTTATTGATGATGAACATTTGTAGTAAAAAAATGAAACATACCATTTTCTTACTATTCACTTATATGTATACACACACTTATATGTATGCACTCACAAACATACATATATATATATATATATATATATATATTCACATACACCGACATTCATACATATACACACACACACACACACACATATATATATATATATTTATATTTACACACACACACAAACAGTGGCGTCAATAGGGTTGGTGTTACCTGGTGCGGTAAGTTATGGTGTCACCCCCCCTCCCCCCAGAAAGTAGACGCAGACACACATACAAACACTCAGACACACTTAAAAACACACTCAGATGCACACACAAACACTCTGAAACACACTCAGACACATACACAAAAACACTCAGACACACACAAAACCACTCAGGCACACACACACACACACAAAAACACTGACACACACACACACAAACGCTGACACACACACACAAAAACTGACACACACAAAAACACTGACAGACAAAAACACTCAGACACACACACAAAAACACTCAGGCACACACACAAACACTCAGGTACACACACAAACAAAAACACTGACAGACAAAAACACTCA
>NC_069503.1:739483197-739490697 GCF_027579735.1 Bombina bombina | reverse complement strand
GTCCCACACAGAAAAATAAGCCAATCCAATCTACAGCTCTAGTTGCACATCTGAGTTGCACACCTTGTGCTGCAGATTGGATCAGTACCCAGTTCCACCCCTTTGCAGAGGTTAAACACACAATATTGCAGGGTCGATAGTCTTAAAATAACATGCTCTAAAGAATTAGAGCATGTAATTTTTCCGATTATAATGGCCCTTTAAAGGGACAGTCTACCATAGAATTATTATTGTTTTAAAAGATAGATAATCCCTTTATTACTCATTCCCCAGTTTTGCATAACCAACACAGTTATATTAATGTACTTTTTACCTTTGTGATTACCTTGTATCTAGGAACCTTCATCCAGCCCCCTGATCACATGACTGTGACTGTTTATTATCTATTATCTTAAATTTAGCATTGTATTGTGCTAAATCTTAAATAATCCCCTGTGCCTGAACACAGTGCTATCTATATGGTCCACATGTACTTTCTGTCTCTTTGTGTTGAAAAGAGATTTAAAAAGCATGTGATAAGAGGCAGCCCTCAAAGGCTTAGAAATCAGCATATGAGCCTACCTATGTTTAGTTTAAACTAAGAATACCAAGAGAAAAAAGCTAATTTGATGATAAAAGTAAATTGGAAAGTTGATTAAAATTAAAAGTCCCATCTGAATAATGAAAGTTTAATTTATACTTGACTGTCCCTTTAAGGTGTACAGTAGAAATTGTAATAAAACTATACAACATCTATTATCTACTGGGTGTTCTTATCCCAAATACTGGTTACTAGCTTTACATTTGGGATAGTACTTTAATGCAGTTGCTAATATTCTCAGAAGATTGATATTTATATATTTTTTTACACATGTAGTAAATTATGAACGTACATCAGTGATTAGAAGCACATCATATTGCATTCACTAAATCTGAAGCTATATATAAAATAGAATTACACTATACAAGCATACAGTAAACAAAACATAAATATAGGATTTGTATCTCTGAACAAATCTGTGATCTGATTGGATATAAATAGCACTAATGGGAACAGATGTCCAAAACCTTTTCCAAAAATTAAAATTAAATTAAAATAAACTTTTAGAAACATTAGACAAGTCCAAATAGCAGGAAGGGACACATGTTAAAGATGGGGGAATCAACAAAGATTCCAGTTGTAGTAGAATGTATTTATTGGAGTAGATTTTAAAGAGACAGTATACACCAATATTCATATAACTTCATGTAATAGACACTACTATAAAGAAGAATATGCACAGCTGGAGCTTGGCTAGGAGTCTTAAATTCAGCACAATGTTATTTAAAAAAAAAAAAAAAAAGCAAAACTATATATTTAAAAAAACAACAACCCTGTATGGGCTATAGAAATGCATCAGCTACAAAACATTTATGCAAAGAAAAATCTAATATTCAATGTCCCTTTAAGTAGATTATCCATTTAAGGCAAATAACCTGGAAAAACATTTTTAAAGCAAAACACGCTAATGAAGTATCACACAAATAAAGACAACTAGAGAAAGTTATGTGCACAATATTCCTTCTTGGGCATCTGTACCAATCCTGCCTCAAGTAAAGCTGGTATTTAACCCAATGGCACCACCATTAAGGTAGGCTTAGAATGCCTGATGATAGTATGCTCCACTCTGTTAATTCTTCCTTGGTTTGTGGAAAAAATGACAAAAACATTTGAAAATAAAACTTTTTCTAAAGATCCCTATCTAGCACAAAAATACTCTTTTACCCCTCATACAGTGCATTTAACCCTGAATTAAATACCAATTTAAAGCCATACACCTGCTCACAGTGCATTGTCACTTTAGATAAGAGAGGTACAGGTACATAATATGCTGCATTATCATCTAGAACAGCACACAAGGGATGACGTTGCAGGAGTTTAACTAAACAGCTACATTTTAATGCCTCCTATGCCTCTATGCATTACAAATAAAACCCTGAAACAGGGGACACTGCACGTGTACTACTGTTTGTTACTAGCAGTCTAGAATGGAAGGATCATAAAAAAAAAATCCTGTCTTATGAGCTCCTGGCATTCTCGAGGTGGAGGTTATTAAACACTGGTCTGTGTGCGTTTCATGTAGCCACTGTGGTAAGATCAATGCTCTGCGTGTGCTACTGACAAAGGGGTAAATCAATTATGTGTGCGTTACTGGCAGCCAAAGGGATTCCTCAATTGTGAAGGCAAGGTGAAAGGTGACACCTAAGGTCGAGCTTTGGGTAGGGGCCAATGTGTGGCCCCCATGTACCACCAGTGCCCAGTTACCAACAGGCCAGTCAGTATTTTTGTGGTGAACAGCTCAGATAACTGTTCTCTGAACACATGAAACCCAAACTTTTTCTTTCATGATTTAGAAAGAGCATGCGATTTTAAACACCTTTCTAATTTACTTCTATTATCTAATTTGCTGCATTCTCTTGATACCCTTTGCTGAAAAGCATCCCTAGATAGGCTCAGTAGCTGCTGATTGGTGGCTGCAAATAGGTGCTTCGTGTGATTGGCTTACCCATGTGCATTTATATTTCTTCAACAAAGGTTATTTCAGGAATGAAGCAAATAAGATAATAGAAGTAAAGGAGAATGTTGTTTAAAATAGTATTCTCTATCTGAATCATGAAAGAAACCTTTTGTCCTTTAAAGGACAATCTTTTGAGATATGCCTACCTTTGTCAATTTTGAATTAGTACACAGTTTTGTTTTGTTTTTACATGAAATCGGTCTAATAAAAAGGTGTCAGCTTCGTAGTACATAAGGACAACAGAGTAGACAGCTTCTCTTTTCCCTTTAACTGATGTCACTTTCCCAATGTTTGACTTGCATCACTAGTGCAACAGAGCTCACAACTATCTATACTGCAAAAAAACCCTTCCCCTGTATCCACCACTGTCACCTAAACTAGACAGCCTACGTTTTACTGTTTTATTATTAACATTGCAATTTCCTATTATTGTTTCTATTTCGGTTTTTTAACCTTGTCAAGAAGTGACTAAACAATTATGTATGTTTGTTTTCTTGTATCTGTTAACATTCCTGTGCTTATTTGTATAAAAACTCAATAACCACCTCAGCATTTGAACTAAAAACAAAGTGTCACTTGTCACTTACAAACTACACTATTCTGTTAGTTTGCATCTAAATGATTGAAATAATACGGCTTATTCCAGGAACTCCCAACAAGGAATTATGTTTTTGGGAAAAAAAAGATTAACATTTCATGAGTATGAAAAGGGTTAAAGCAATTTGAGAGTTTTATTTCTTCCATGGCAAAGTGCTATGGATGGCTGTGCCAAGACACCTCACAGCACATGATTCCTGCTTTCCTCTTCACATTTTGCTTTGGAATTAGCCAAGCCATTGAATACATTTAGGAGTGGACGGGGAATTTATACTTGGCAGTGGATCACAATAGAAAGTGTTTTTCCCATTAGGCCTCATCCTTTGCTGGCTGTGCAAAGCTCACATACCTTTTGGTGATTATTTAATGACCATTAACATTTTGTTTCCGTTCATTTGACTAGAAAAATAGCAAAAAAATAAATAAAAATCAAATATGCATTAATGTACAATTAAATGAATATTTATTGTATAAGGACAACCAGCTTTCAGTGTGTATGTATGTATATATATATATATATATATATATATATATATATATATATATATATATATATATATATATATGTGTATATATATTTGTGTATATATATATATATATATACATACATATAAACATAGCAGAGGTAGGACTTAAGCTTTCCCATATTTATTGTAAAATTTGCTTTGTTTTCTTCATAGTCTTTGTTGAAGAGCATGCCTAGTAGGTATGAAGCAACTATGCACTGCTGGGAGCGAGCTATATGCCTCTTGGCTTGCCTAATATATACAGCTAGGCCCCAGTAGTGCATTGCTGATCCTAAGCCTACTCTTCAACAAAAGATACTAAGAAAACAAAGCAAACTTGCCAATAGAAGTAAACTGGAAATTTGGATAAATTGTATGGTCTATCTGAATCAGGTTTGCTTCTCATGCTGATGAGATTATTACATATCACATAAGACCCTTAAAGGGACAGTAACGTCCAAATTAAACTTTCATGATTCCCATAAGGCATGTCATTTTAAACAACGTTTCAATTTACTTTTATCATCAAATTTGCTTTATTCTTTTGGTATTTTTTGTTAACGGCTAAACCTAGGTAGGCTTATATGCTGATTTCTAAGACTCTGCAGTCCACCTCTTATCTCACAGTCTGGCCGTGAGTAACTAATAGCATGTACTGTTTGTTCATGTGCGCTATATAGATAACATTGTGCTCACTCCCAGGGAGTTATTTAAGAGTCAGCACTAATTGCCTGAAATGCAAGTCGGTCAAAATATCAGAGATCAGAAGGCTGTCTGCAAAACCTGAGATACAAGGTAATCACAGAGGTAAAAAGTATATTAATATAACCATATTGGTTATGCAAAACTGGGGAATGGTAAATAAAGGGATTATCTTTTTAAATAATAACATTTTTGTGTTTACTATCCCTTTAAAAGGCCCAATAAAACTCAACAATGTATAAAATGTTTCATTATTGAAAGTATACATACATATATATTGCAATATACATTCATTATTTATTTTGCTGTGTCTTCCTATAAAATAACCAGAAAATTGTGCTGGCTCCACTTTCTTCCAGGGAGGCTTCTATTAATACTGTTATTATTTTGTTTACCCCAACCCCTACTGTATTCACACTCTACCAAATTAGTTCTTTCTTTTAGAAGAAACATTAATACAAGCAGAAGTACACTCTATAAAAGGGGTATTAATGCATAATTGAAATCCCAGGACCATTAGAATTAGTGGATGCTTTTTGACTTGAGTGTCCCTTTAACTGTAGCTATTTCTTCTTTTAAGGTGGATTATCAATTTGGCATCAACAATCATGATGGGAAAATTATCTTTGCAATTGCAGTGGGCATACTAGGTAGTTTAGGTGTGAATATTATTATGTTTATATAAATATATATTTATTAGATGGAAATTAGAAAGGAATAGATGACTGTTTGTTTTAATACCTATTAAATAAATCATTACTACTAAGAAACTAAGCTAAATCAGCGCTAAACCACCTTAAGTGAAGAGAAGAGGGCAAGCTAACCCAGTCTCTTTTCTTAACTGTTCAGATTCTGTGTTACTCTGTGTTTAATACCAACCAAAATGAAGTTAAAACCCAACGGTCAGATTACGAGTTTTGAGTTATGAGCTATTCGGTGCTACCGTGCAGTCTTTTCTCATCTATCATTTACCTGCAGCGTTGATATTACAGGTTTTTACAAACCTGACGTTAAAAGTCTAGAAGTGAGCGTAGAGCAAACTTGTGCTTCATACCGCACTCCAATACCAGCGCCGCTTAAGTCAGCGGTGAGCTGGTCGTACGTGCTCGTGCACGATTTCCCCATAGACATCAATGGGGAGAGCCGGCTGAGAAAAAGTCTAAAACCTGCAAAAAAGCAGCGTACATCTCAGTAACGCAGCCCCATTGATTCCTATGGGGAAATAAAAGTTATGTTTACACCTAACACCCTAACATGAACCCCGAGTCTAAACACCCCTAATCTTACACTTATTAACCCCTAATCTGCCGCCCCCGACATCACTGCCACCTACATTATACTTATTAACCCCTAATCTGCCCCTCCGGACATCGCAGCCACCTACATTATATTTATTAACCCCTAATCTGCTGCCCCCAACATCGCAACACCTACATTATATTTATTAACCCCTAATCTGCTGCCCCAAACGTTGCCGCCACTATACTAAATTTATTAACTCCTAAACCTACGTCTAACCCTAACACCCTCTAACTTAAATATAATTTAAATAAATCTAAATAAAACCTACAATTATTATCTAAATTATTCCTATTAAAAACTAAATACTTAGCTGTAAAATAAACCCTTAGCTAGCTACAATATAACTAATAGTTACATTGTAGCTAGCTTAGGGTTTATTTTAATTTTACAGGCAAGTTTGTATTTATTTTAACTAGGTAGAATAGTTATTAAGTAGTTATTAATTATTTAATAGCTACCTAGCTAAAATAAATACAAAAGTACCTGTAAAATAAAACCTAACCTAAGTTACACTAACACCTATCACTACACTACAATTAAATAAATTACCCACATTAAATACAATTAAATAAATTAAATTAGCTAAATCACAAAAAACAAACACTAAATTACAGAAAAAAAATAAAAAATTACAAGATATTTAAACTAATTACACCTAATCTAATAGCCCTATCAAAATAAAATAAGCCCCCCCAAAATAAAAAAAAAACCCTAGTCTAAACTAAACTATCAATAGCCCTTAAAAGGGCCTTTTGCGGGGCATTGCCCCAAATAAATCAGCTATTTTACCTGTAAAAAGAAATAAACAAACCCCCAATAGTAAAACCCACCACCCACACAACCAACCCCCCAAATAAAAGCCTAACTAAAAAACCTAAGCTCCCCATTGCCCTGAAAAGGGCATTTGGATGGGCATTGCCCTTAAAAGGGCATTTAGCTCTATTGCATACCCAAAGCCCTAACCTAAAAAATAAACCCACCCAATACACCCTTAAAAAAATCCTAACACTAACCCCCGAAGATTCACTTACCGGGAGAAGTCTTCATCCAAGCGACAAGATGTCCTTAACGAATCCGGCAGAAGTGGTCCTCCAGACGGCAGAAGTGGTCCTCCAGATGGGCAGAAGTCTTCATCCAGACGGCATCTTCTATCTTCATCCTTCCGGCGTGGAGCGGGTCCATCTTCAAGACATCCGACACGGAGCATCCTCTTCATCCCATGGACTAATGACGAATGAAGGTACCTTCAAATGATCATCCAAGATGGCGTCCCTTAGATTCCGATTGGCTGATAGAAGTCTATTAGCCAATCGGAATTAAGGTAGAAAAAATCCTATTGGCTGATGCAATCAGCCAATAGGATTGAACTTCAATCCTATTGGCTGATTGGAACAGCCAATAGGATTGAGCTTGCATTCTACTGGCTGTTCCAATCAGCCAATGGAATGCACGCTTAATCCTATTGGCTGATCCAATCAGCCAATAGGATTTTTTCTATCTTAATTCCGATTGGCTGATAGAATTCTATCAGCCAATCGGAATCTAAGGGACGCCATCTTGGATGACATCATTTAAA
This sequence comes from Bombina bombina, assembly GCF_027579735.1. Taxonomy (NCBI): domain Eukaryota; kingdom Metazoa; phylum Chordata; class Amphibia; order Anura; family Bombinatoridae; genus Bombina; species Bombina bombina. The sequence goes on along the minus strand of NC_069503.1, from coordinate 739,483,477 downwards.
AGGTACCTTCATTCGTTGTTAGTCCGTTGGATGAAGAGGATGCTCCGCGTCGGATGTCTTGAAGATGGACCCGCTCCGCGCCGGAAGGATGAAGATAGAAGATGCCGTCTGCATGAAGACTTCTGCCCATCTGGAGGACCACTTCTGCCCGTCTGGAGGACCACTTCTGCCGGCTTCATTGAGGACATCTTGCCGCTTGGATGAAGTGAATCTTCGGGGTTAGTGTTAGGATTTTTTTAATGGTGTATTGGGTGGGTTTATTATTTAGGTTAGGGCTTTG
>NC_069503.1:739418197-739478197 GCF_027579735.1 Bombina bombina | reverse complement strand
AAATCTAGGAGGTTCATATGCTAATTTCTAGGCCTTGAAAACCTCCTCTTAGCTCAGGGCATTTTGACAGTTTTTCACAACTAGAGGGTGTTAGTTCATGTGTGCCATATAGATAACACTGTGCTCACGCACGTGGAGTTCCTATGATCCAGCACTGACTGGCTAAAATGCAAGTCTGTCAAAAGAACTAAAATAAGGGGCAGTTTGTAGCGGCTTAGATACAAGGTAATCACAAAGGTAAAAAGTGTATAATTATAACTGTGTTGGTTATGCAAAACTGGGGAATGGGTAATAGAGGGATTATCTATCTTTTAAAACAATAAATATTCTGGTGTAGACTGTCCCTTTAAAATGAATCATGAAAGAAAATGTGGGTTTCATAACACTTTAATACCCAATAACTTGCTGGCTCATCAGCATAAATAGAACTGCCCTATTGCAGGACAGTTACATGCCTTACAAGCATAAAAATGTTTTATTTTTCTTACTTAGTAGAGAAACGTCTGCTAAAAAAAAAACCTAATACATTTTAAAAGTTCTTAGAAAACAATAATAATAAAAAAAATTTACAGCCCCTTTAACTGCAAAAAAATAGCACTCATCAAAATTGTCTATCTTTATGGGCCACTATAGTTGAAACAGTACATGTTCTAATTCATTAGAGCAGGTCATTTTAAGACTAGCGACCCAGCAATGCTGTGTGTCTGACACCAATAAAGGGGTTGAACACACAGTAGAAGAACTGTTTAGGATCTGCAAAACGGTGGCACCCATAATTAGCGAGAGGTGGATGGAATATATTTAGTGTTTAATGTCACTTTAAAGGGACAATGTACTCAAGAAGCAGCTGATAATGTTTATACTTAAAGCTTGCACATACATATATATTCAAAATGGCTGAACTTCCCCGGGGAAGTTTATTCCTGATGCCGATTCTTGTTTACATTGATTTTCTATATTCAATACGGCAGCATTTACATTTTCAGTATAGGTGGTGGTTTCAACAAGCACAATAAGCCATTTCAAATGACAAGATAAAGGTAAAAATATGTATGAAAACAATTTTAATCCACTCTATCAGGTAAAATTGATTATTGTGAATACATTAAAGAAGAGAAATGTTACTGTACAATGTCCCTTTAAGAAGACTCAATATATGTCCATCTTCACATATGTTTAAAATTTTGCCTCAGTTACATAAACATCACAAGATGTTTACTTATGTTTTCAAAACCTGTTTTTCTATTATTTTCTATAAAACAAAAAACTTGGAAAAACTTAAATTATGCTTACCTGATAATTTTCGTTTTCTTCAGATGGAAAGAGCTGCATTCATTACTTTTGGGAAATAAGAACCTGGTCACCAGAAGGAGGCAAAGACACCCCAGCCAAAGGCTTAAATAACTCCTCCCACTCCCCTCATCCCCCAGTCATTCTGTCGAGGAACAAGGAACAGTAGAAGAAATACCAGGGTGAAAAGGTGCCAGAAGAATAAAAAAATAAGGGACACCCACAGAAAAAATACGGGTGGACTCTTTCCATCTGAAGAAAATAAAATGATCAGGTAAGCATAATTTAAGTTTTTCTTCATAAATGGAAAGAGTCCACAGCTGCATTCATTACTTTTGGGAAAACAATACCCAAGCTATAGAGGACACTGAATGCAAAAACGGGAGGGTACAATAGGCGGCCCATTCTGAGGGCACCTGGCGTGAAAAAAAAACACAACCCAACCAAACCCCACTTTGTCGGAGCCGGGGAAAAGAACTAGAAGGAAAAGGCCCCAAGGACACTGACCCGCAGATAGTCCGAAAGCCTAACTAGACACCGCAAGCAGACTCACTGAGCCAACACTCCTCTAGGAGAACCGTCGCCCAGCAGTCAGTCCCCTTACTAGTAGTAGTAGGACAAGGGTAAGCCAAAGGGATACCCAAAAGATAAAGCAAAATCCATAAAGGAAAAAAAAAACCTTCAAAGGAGGGAAAAGTCCACAGAGACCCAAATGGATCCTGAGAATAAGGGGAGACGACGCTCAACCCACAAGGAGCAACCGGGAATCATCAAGGAGAAGAAACATCTCCCAAACATCGTACAACAGCAACGAAAAAGAGACAGCTGAAGACAAAGTCCTCAAAACGTCAGAACTCAGAGACTGAACAAACAGAAAATTACAAGCAGCAAACTCAGAAAATGAGATTGCCCAACCTTCAAGAATGAGGACACTCTCCAGGCAATCCAGGCCGCCAAGCATACCCACAGATCTCAAAGGGGGAGAGGCACAGAACCTCTAAAAAAGGAAGGTCCACTGTCACCCCCAAGACCTGAAAATGAACAACAGATCTCAGATCCTACACCTAGCCGGACCAGCCCAAGCAACGGCAGATCTGAAAACAAGGGAACCGAAAAGAAACCACAAGACCGGCACCCAAAAGGACGGACGAATGGACACAGCCACTCCAACCTAAAGACAAACGAGTAGGCGTTAGACCCAAGCAGATCTAGCAAGGCCACCCGACTAAGTCTCAATGCGGAGCCAGCAGCTCTCCAGATGGAAAGGAACAACTCAAAGATTAGACCAATCCCGAACCAGATAAAAATCTGTTCCAACCTCCCGAACACAGGAGAGGCCCCTTAAAAGGGAACCACACCTCTGTAAGGAGGACAACGAGCCCCCTGAAGAGGAGAGCATTGATAAACACCTGCCCATAAGACAGGAAGAACCGAGAGGACACAAGGCCACGTCACTAACAAACACAGAAGAACCCCTTAAAACACCATCGTGCAAGCACACATAACAGACGCAAAAGTAACAGCTAAGCAACCGCAAACCTTGCTAGGCAGGAAAGTGCACCATCAGGTCACGTTAGTTGGCTGTCCCAAGGGAACCGTATCATCCGGCGCAAGACAAGGCCCAAGGAGCCCCGGCTCTCAATAAATCTGGCAAAGTTGCAAAACAGAACAGCCAGAACAAGGGCTAAGCCAAAGTACCCCGGAAACTGGAACCCCCAGGCCAGTCCTAGGATCATAAGGTCCGGTAAAATCCCACAGTGGGATCCACAAAGAGAAAACGCTGAGTAAAACCCTAGAAAACCGTAGATCAGGACAAGAAACCCAGGCCCCACAAATGTTTAGATTAAACAATCTTCCAGGCACATAAATCCCTCGTCTGATATAAAAAACAGACCTCCCAGGGAAAAAATCCAGAATAACCCGGATAACAAGAGCAAGAAGCCCTTGCAAGTCCCGACCCAAAGTGAATAGACCACCCTTTGCAGGAGCCCAACACTCCAAAGAGCCAAGGCCATAAAAGGACACTAGAGCTAACAGGCATCCAAGCATCATTAACATGATTGTGCTTGAAAAGTGTGGCTAATCCCCCTAAGGGACACAAGGCGCTGCTCATTTTATCAACCTCGAAAGGATCGCCGGGGATCAAACTAGCAACCCTTGGTTTGCTACAGCATAGAGTAGATTGCTGAGCTAGCTGTCCAGCTAGCCACAGGCTCCGGACACAAGGGGAACAGTGAAGACAAGTCACCCGAGCAGAGCAACATCAAGCCTTCACATCACCTCAGATTTGAAGTCAGAGGACAGAAAAACATGGGTTTGGATGCCACCTGGATGGCAATACCTGAACCATGTGAGTGGAAAATTACTAGGACCTCTTCTATCCCAAGAAGGAGATGCAGAGCATTCCCAACACCGGGGAAGGACCCCTAACCGGAACCCAAAAAGACCTCACTGTCTAATGTCCCGAAAAAAGGAACAACCAACTCCCAAAGAGAATCCAAGTCCCCCAAAGGCGACCCATCCACAAGGTGAACGGACAATCCAAGAGGTCTCAATGAAGAAGAGAACCACTAAAGGAACAAGTCCAAAAAAGACAATTTCCTAAAGCAACACCGCCCGGATCAGCGGAAAAGAGGAGCTAAACTCTCTAATTTTCCCAATACGTGAGAAGGAATACTCTAGGTTCCGGAGAGCGACTCCGCAAAATTCACTGACCCAGTCACCAGAGAGACGGCTATTTAGGACTGAAACAATCCCGAGAGCTGCACGGACCCGCAGCTCAAAAACGTGTCTGAGTAGAACACGAAGGCGAGTCAGCCTGTAACGAAAGGCACAACACTCAGGTGTTCAATCCCTTGAACAGTTACACCCGCAGGGAACTGCACATACCCTCCAGTGGCCGAGAGACCTCGGGCAATTGGGCACCAACACAATTGCAAATAAACATCTAGACTTTGTAGACGCGCAAACGCCAAAAGTATGTAAAAGCAAAAACGTGCCACAACCTCCGGGTTACCCGCATGTGTAGTAGTAGGGAGCGGTAGGGAACTCGCCTCCCGGAGGACGGGGCCCCCAAGGCGGATAGCTCAGCAGTCCCTTGAATCCCTGAGCCCGAGGAACAAGGCGCTCTAGAACAGCCTATAGAACATAACTGACTGACCTGAGTCAATGGGGCCAATTCGCATTTGTCACAGGATGAAGAATCTGAATCAGAAAGTTAAACAATCTTATCAGTATCCTCTATGACTGGATAAATAATACTAGAAAATTGACTAAATATAAAACAATTTAAACGGCACCTGACACCCACAATGGCTGGTACTCACCACTTCCTATGAACCAGACACCAGCGGACTAGAATTCTCCATCACCACACAGTCAGGAATGCGGAAATGGGAGACCAAAACGTAAACACGCCCGGTCACAAGGTGAACCGTACAGTCCAAAAAAAGCGTGCCCGACTGCAAGGTCGCATCACTTCGAAAGGCTGTTATGTTCCAAAAGCCACGAGCCCAGTTAACACTACACATAAGCAGATTGAATAACATAAACATGATTAAAAAAAATCCTGTTCAATAATCCCCTTCAGGAGATATAAACCCTTGATTCCAAGATACTAAAGGAGTCCCACTGAGATCCTGTATTTTTCATGTGAGTTCGTAGGAACAAATGAGTTACAGTACAATCATGAAGAAGTAAAATTAAACGATCTTACCGGAATCTACGCCGTGGAAAGCAGGCAGCGAAGCTTAGTTCGACAATTCCGATTGCTTACGGAGTTGTTAAAATGAGTCGGGATGGTTTTGCAGAAAGACTCTTCCTGCATCGCTAGACTCTAACTTTCATCCAAGCCCTCACTAAGAGACTGGCAGGATAACTTAAAACTCCCGTCCCATGTCGAAGAGTACTACCCTCCATAAGAGACGAAAACAAACTTCTGACACTTCTCTGCCAACCTCCTGGGACGAAAGGTAAAGAATGACTGGGGGATGAGGGAAGTAGAAGGAGTATTTTACCCTTTGGCTGGGGTGTCTTTGCCGCCTCCTGGTTGTCAGGTTCTTATTTCCCAAAAGTAATGAATGCAGTTGTGGACTCTTTCCATTTATGAAGAAAATCAAGCATGACACTAATACACTATGACATAATTTGAACTAAGGTAAATGTAAATATTCTGTTCAGACGAAGCTATAAATTAAAATGTACTCTATTGAGTCCTTTGACAAGATAAAAATATACAGTAGAAGACATTGGCTGGACCAGGCCACACAGTTTGGAGGCCATTTTAAATGTTCTGCTGTTAACACATTTGAAAGCAATTTTCTCAGAGTTTATACTCACCTCAGATAAACCAGAAACTTCTCCTTTTGCTAGAGGCTTGGTGATAGACGGTGTGTAGATTTCAGAATTTGACACTGGTCTTCCCTTCATAAAATGTTTTCCAGATTCAAAAATATCCACTTCAACCATTTTCCCCATAAAGGTGGGTTCCTTGGGAACAAGAACCTAGAAAAGAAAGCACAAGATCAGAACAAATTTCAACAAACACAAGAAAATCCAGTGCAAAAAACAATTTATGCTTACCTGATATTTTTTTTTTCTTTTGGAATAATGATGGTCTATAGGGCTCCATAACATATGGGATATTTCCCACCACTAGGAGGTCAAAAACCCACACAAGAGCTTAAAGAGACACTGAACACAATTTTTTTTCTTTTGTGATTCAGATAGAGTATGACATTTTAAGCAACTTTCTTATTTACTCCTATTATCAAATTTTCTTCATTATCTTGGTATCTTTATTTGAAATGCAAGAATGTAAGTTTAGATGCCGGCCCATTTTTTGTTGGTGGATAAATTCATCCACCAATAAAAAGTGCGGTCCAGAGTTCTGAACCAAAAAAAAGCTTAGATGCCTTATTTTTCAAATAAAGATAGAAAGAGACAAAGAAGAATTGATAATATAAGTAAATTAGAAAGTTGCTTACATTTGCATGTTCTATCTGAATCACGAAAGATAAAATTTGCATTCAGTGTCCCTTTAAAATCCCTCCCACCTCTAATCAGTTCACTGTATAGCCGAGCAGAGAATAGGAAACATAGGTAGGAAAGACAAAGCAGGGTCTGTAGGGGTGTCAATATAACTGCCGTCCCACAATTGAGATGGGCGGGGCCTATGGACCATCATTCTTCAGAAAGAAAAGAATTTATCAGGTAAGCATAAATTTTGTTTTCTTTCATAAAATAATGATGGTCCATAGGCTTCATAACATTTGGGATTAATACCCAAGCTGTTGGTCTATGTTACAAAAAGGGTGGGACAATTCTTCTGGCAGTTCCTATCTACCTGACACTGCGACCTAAAGGACTTTCCATTAAGTGAAAGCAGTACAATGCTTTATCACCTATATCTATAAGCATTTCTCTTTAATCACTTAAAGAGACAGCCTACACTTATCTATCTTGTTTAAAAAGATGGATAATCCCTTTATTAACCATTACCCATTTTTGCATAACTAACACTGTTATATTAATATATGTTTTACCTCTGTGATTACCTTGTATCTAAGCTTTTGACGGGCATGCAGTTTAGCCAATCAGTGCAGACTCCTAAATAATTCCATGGGAGAGCACAAGGTTATCTATATGACACACATAAACTAGTACTGTCTGTCAAAAACTTTCAAAAAGTAAATTTATGCTTACCTGATAAATTAATTTCTTCTATGATACGACGAGTCCACGGATTCATACTTTACTTGTAGGATATTATCCTCCTGCTAACAGGAAGTGGCAAAGAGCACCACAGCAGAGCTTTCTATATAGCTCCTCCCTTAGCTCCACCCCCAGTCATTCGACCGAAGGTACAGGAAGAAAAAAGAAAAACTAAAAGGTGCAGAGGTGACTGAAGTTTTGAATAAAAAAAAAAATCTGTCTAAAATTGACAGGGCGGGCCATGGACTCGTATCATAGAAGAAATTAATTTATCAGGTAAGCATAAATTTACTTTTCTTCTATAAGATACGACAAGTCAACAGATTCATCCTTTACTTGTGGGATACAATACCAAAGCTACAGGACACGGATGAACGGGAGGGACAAGACAGATGACTAAACAGAAGGCACCACTGCTTGAAGAACTTTTCTCCCAAAAATAGCCTCCGAAGAAGAAAAATTATCAAATTTGGAAAATTTGGAAACAGTATGAAGTGAAGACCAAGTCGCAGCCTTACACATCTGTTCAACAGAAGCATAATTTTTAAAAGCCCATGTGGAAGCCACCGCTCTAGTAGAGTGAGCTGTAATTCTTTCAGGAGGCTGCTGTCCAGCAGTCTTGTATGCCAAACGGATGATGCTTTTCAGCCAAAAAGAAAGAAAGGTAGCCGTAGCTTTTTGACCGCTACGTCTTCCAGAATAGACAACAAACAGAGAAGATGTTTGACAGAAATCTTTGGTCGCTTGCAAGTAAAAGTTCAAAGCACGTCCAAATTGTGCAAAAGACGCTCCTTCTTAGAGGAAGGATTAGGACACAGGGAAGGAACAATTTCCTGATTAATATTCATATTAGTAACAACCTTAGGAAGAAATCCAGGTTTGGTACGCAAAACCACCTTATCAGCATGAAAAACAAGATAAGGCGAGTCGCATTGCAAATGCAGATAGTTCAGAAACTCTTCGAGCCGAAGAGATAGCAACGAAAAACAGAATTTTCCAAGATAGAAGCTTAATATCTATGGAATGCATAGGTTCAAACGGAATCCCTTGAAGAACTTTAAGAACTAAATTCAAACTCCATGGCAGAGCAACAGGTTTAAACACAGGCTTGATTCTAACTAAAGCCTGACAGAACGACTGAACGTATGGAACATCTGCCAGACGCTTGTGCAGTAAAATTGACAAAGCAGATATCTGTCCCTTTAAGGAACTAGCTGATAACCCCTTCTACAATCCTTCTTGGAGAAAGGACAAAATTCTAGGAATCCTGATCTTACTCCATGAGTAGCCTTTGATATTTACGCCATATCTTATGATACATTTTCCTAGTGACAGGCTTTCGAGCCTGAATCAAGGTATCTATGACCGACTCCGAGAATCCCCGCTTGGATAAAATCAAGCGTTCAATCTCCAGGCAGTCAGCCGCAGAGAAACTAGATTTGGATGTTGGAACGGACCCTGAATGAGAAGGTTCTGTCTCAGTGGCAGAGTCCACGGTGGCAGAGATGACATGTCCACCAGATCTGCATACCAAGTCCTGGGTGGCCACGCAGGTGCTATCAAAAACAACGAAGCTCTCTCCTGTTTGATTCTGGCGAAGGAAGGAGAGGAAATGGTGTACTGCTTGAGGATCCCTTGATCTGGACCCGTAACAAGGAAGTTTGGCATTCTGACGAGATGCCATCAGATCCAATTCTGGTGTGTCCCATTGATGAATCAATTGTGCAAACACCTCCGGATGAAGTTCCCACTCCCCCGGATGAAAAGTCTAACGACTTAGAAAATCCGCTTCCCAGTTCTCCACTCCTGGGATATAGATTGCTGATAGATGGCAAGAGTGAGCCTCTGCCCATCAAATTATTTTGGAAACCTCTATCATCGCTAGAGAACTCTTTGTTCCCCCCTGATGATTGATATATGCTACAGTTGTGATATTGTCCGACTGGAATCTTATGAATCTGGCCAAAGCCAGCTGAGGCCACGCCTGAAGCGCATTGAATATCACTCTCAGTTCTAGAATATTTATCGGGAGGCGAGCCTCCTCCTGAGTCCACATACCCTGTGCTTTCAGGGAATTCCAAACTGCACCCCAGCCCAATAGGCTGGCGTCCGTCGTCACTATGACCCATGCTGGCCTGCGGAAACACATTCCCTGGGACAGATGATCCTGTGACAACCACCAAAGAAGAGAGTCTCTGGTCTCTTGATCCAGATTTATCTGAGGGGATACATTTGCATAATCCCCATTTCACTGATTGAGCATGCATAGTTGCAGTGGTCTGAGATGCAAGCGAGCAAACAGAACTATGTCCATTGCCGCTACCATTAGTCTGATTACCTCCATACACTGAGCCACAGACGGCCGAGGAATGGAATGAAGAGCTCGGCAGGTGGTTAAAATCTTTGATTTCCTGACCTCCGTCAGAAAATATTTCATGTCTACCGAATCTATAAGAGTTCCCAGGAATGGAACTCTTGTGAGGGGGATAAGTGAACTCTTCTTTACGTTCACCTTCCACCCGTGAGATCTTAGAAAAGCCAACACGATGTCCGTGTGAGATTTGGCTAGTTGGTAAGTTGACGCCTGAATTAAGATATCGTCTAGATAAGGCGCCACTGCTATGCCCCGCGGCCTTTCTGCTTGTCCAGAAAAGCGAACCTGAGGAACTGGTTATGATCTTTGTGGATAGGGATGTGCAGATATGCATCCTTTAAATCCACGGTGGTCATATATTGACCCTCCTGGATCATTGGTAAAATAGTTTGAATGGTCTCCATCTTGAAGGATGGGACTCTGAGGAATTTGTTTAGGATCTTGAGATCTAAAATTGGTCTGAATGTTCCCTCTTTTTTGGGAACCACAGACTGGAGTAAAACCCCTGCCCCTGTTCTGTTTTTGGAACAGGGCAGATTACCCCCATGGTATGTAGGTCTTCTACACAGCGTAAGAACGCCTCTCTTTTTGTCTGGTTTACAGACAATCGAGAAAGATGGAATCTCCCCCTTGGAGGAAAATCTTTGAAATCTAGAAGATACCCCTGGGTCACGATTTCTAAAGCTCAGGAGTCCTGAACGTCTCTTGCCCAAGCCTGAGCAAAGAGAGAAAGTCTGCCCCCTACTAGATCCGGTCCCGGATCGGGGGCTGCCCCTTCATGCTGTCTTCGTGGCAGCAGCGGGCTTCTTGTCCTGTTTACCCTTGTTCCAAGTTTAGTTAGGTCTCCAGACTTACTTGGATTGAGCAAAATTCCCCTCCTGCTCTGCAGCAGGGGAAGAGGTAGATGGACCACCTTTGAAGTTTCGAAAGGAACGAAAATTATTTTGTTTGGTCCTCATCTTATTTGTCTTATCCTGAGGAAGAGCATGGCCTTTTCCTCCAGTGATGTCTGAAATGATCTCTTTCAGTTCAGGCCCGAATAGGGTCTTACCCTGAAAGGGATGGCTAAAAGCTTAGATTTTGATGACACGTCAGCCGACCAGAACTTAAGCCATAATGCTCTACGCACTAAAATGGCAAAACCTGAATTATTTGCCGCTAATTTAGCCAGTTGAAAAGCGGCATCTGTAATGAAAGAATTAGCTAGCTTAAGAGCCCTAATTCTATCCAGAATATCATCTAATGGGGTCTCAACCTGAAGAGCCTCCTCAAGAACCTCGAACCAAAACACAGCTGCAGTAGTTATAAGAACAATGCACGCTATAGGTTGCAGAAAAAAACCCTGATGAATAAATATTCTCTTTAGAAGACCCTCTAATGTTTTATCCATAGGATCTTTGAAAGCACAACTGTCCTCAATAGGTATAGTTGCATGCTTAGCCAGGGTAGAAATAGCTCCCTCAACCTTAGGGACCGTCTGCCACGAATCCCGAATGGTGTCTGATATGGGAAACATTTTCTTAAAAGTAGGAGGGGGAGAAAAGGGAATACCTGGTCTATCCCACTCCTTTGTAACAATGTCCGAAATCCTCTTAGGGACCGGAAAAACATTAGTGTAAGTAGGAACCTCTAGATATTTATCCATTTTACACAATTTCTCTGGTGGAACTACAATAGGGTCACAATCATCCAGAGTCACTAAAACCTCCCTGAGTAACAAGCGGAGGTGTTCTAGCTTAAATTTAAAAGCCGTCATATCTGAATCTGTCTGAGGGAACATCTTTCCTGAATCAAAAATCTCTCCCTCAGACAGCAAATCCCTCACCCCCAACTGAGAACATTGTGAGGGTACATTGGAGATGGCTAATAAAGCGTCAGAGGGCTCAGCATTTACTCTCACACCGGACCTACTGCACTTCCCCTACAACCCAGGCAGCTTAGATAATATCTCTGTGAAGGTAGTATTCATAACTGCGGCCATATCTTGCAGGGTGAAATAATTAGACGCACTAGAAGTACTTGGCGTCACTTGTGCAGGCGTTAATGGTTGTGACACTTGGGGAGAATTAGATGGCATAACCTGATTCCCTTCTGACTGAGAATCATCCTGTGACATACTTTTATCAGCTAAAATAAGTTCTTTGCAATTAATTGCCCTTTCAGTGCATGAGGGACACATTTTAAGTGGGGGTTCCACAATGGCTTCCAAACACATTGAACATTGGCTTTCCTCAATGTCAGACATGTTAAACAGGCTAGTAATGACACAAACAGGCTTGAAAACACTTTATTTAGTAAAAAAATAACAATCTTAAAAAACGGTACTGCGCCTTTAACAGAAAAAAAGCATACACGTTCTGCAAAACAGCTTAAATATAACCAAATTGTTTCAATTTTTTGCATGAATATTCAAAATATACAGCGAAGTTTGCCCCACAAGGAAAGGAACAGTTAACCCTTTACAGTGAAAAACTGGATAATTAATAATGCCTAAATCAGGAAAAAACACCCCCTGCACCTCGCCACAGCCCTGCTGTGGCGCCTACCCGCCCTCAGGGATTGGAAAAATGGGGTTAAAGCTTCAATTTGGCCCAACACTTCCACAAGGGCCCACCGGAGTTGGAGCTTGCTGCTTGCTCTGCAAATACAAGTGCACAATTGAGGAGCAAAAATAGGCTCTGCCCATCTCACTCTATGTTATGCAGCCCAAATGAACCGCACCAGAGCGGTCTGAAACTAGCCATGTGGGTTCTTTAACCCAAAAAAGAAGCCAAGTGTACCCTCCAATAAAGCCTCAAAAACGTTACTACCAAAAACGTTATCAGCACTCCCAGTTCAATAAACGTTTGCCCACAAACATTCAAACTGAGTCTCAAACATTTTTTATGAGCCCCTATATGCAAGCTTAGTAATACCCCTCTTCCTTAGGATTACTGCTTACCCTTACCCTCATGGGGATACTGTCAGCCATTCTGAAATACCAGAGTCTCTCCAGAAAAATTGACTGAACATACCTCACTGCTATATAGCATGAAAATGTTCCTCACACTGAAGTTTCTTGTACTCCTCAGCCATTCTGTGGGAACTGCTCTGGATCTTAGTGACAAATGCTAAGATTATCAGCCTCCAGGCAGAAGTCTTCATCCATCTGCTGCCTGAGAGTAAATAGTACACACTGGTACCATTTAAAATAAAAAATTCTTGCTTGAAGAAAATAAAAACTAAGGGCTCCATGTACTAAGCAGTCAGCGAGCTACCCGCAACAAATCTCGCGTCAAAACTCGCAAACTGATATGTACAAAGTCGTCAACTATGTTCAAACTCGCATCTTTAAAATTGCGAGCGTACTTATCCGCCAAACCTCGCTACCTCTCCATTTTTCACTGTAATTAGACACATTTGACCACCAACTCGCCAAAAACGAATGTACTAAAAAATCTATTTGTCCGCTCGCTACAATTTCCGCTCCCACCTCGTTATTTTTGCCTCGCCACCTTTTAGGTGGCGGGCAAGGTACAAAACAATAGGAAAGTCAATCTAGACGCCAGTCTAGACATATATAAAAGGCAGTAATATCAGCATTGTACTTACAGCATAACTGGGGTCTAATTTGTCTCTCATTTCCATGTACATAAATTGCGCCCAATTTGTCGACTGTAATTAAAGAGTAATCTATATTTTAAATTTGTATTGTATAGTTGTCAATCTTTATATTTATTTTTATATTAATATTTATATATTATCAGATCCAGATGAAGCCATATCCAAATTGTAAATAAATATTACAAAAATAACGCTCTGTAATCACTCTTCTTTTATAGGAGCAAAATTCTATTCCCGCGACTACTATGATGTTCGTGACACCTTGCATGTCACGTGTTAATAATTGGCCAGACAATTCAACTGAAAGTTAAGTACATCAGCTTAGTTGCGGCGAGCGAGGCGTCAAATTTATCAATAATCCGCCACTGCTCGCGGCAGGCTAGACTTGTCTATTTATTGGGGGATTATTAGTACATAGCGACAGCGGACACCATTTCGCCCGCGGCGAGTAACAGCGAGTTTATCCGCGTCTACAATGACGGATGAATTGACGGCTTAGAACATGGAGCCCTTACATTTTATCACCTCTTTCACTTTACCCTTCCTAGTACTTAGAGTAGGAAAAGAGAATGACTGGGGGGTGGAGCTAAGGGAGGAGCTATATAGACAGCTCTGCTGTGGTGCTCTTTGCCACTTCCTGTTAGCAGGTGGATAATATCCCACAAGTAAAGGATGAATCTGTGGACTCGTCGTATCTTATAGAAGAAATGCTCTGAGCTAAGAGACCTACTTAGGTTTAGCTTTTCAAAAATACCACCAAGGGATCAAAGCAAATTTAATGATAAAAGTCAATTGGAAAGTTGTTTAAAATTGTATGCCCTATCTATATCATGAAAGGTTAATTTTGACATGACTGTCCCTTTAAATATAAGCAGTATGTTGTATTTACTTATTACTCATTACTATTGCAGATAGGTGTAAATGTATCAAATACATATAGACTAATATAAGGTAATCATCAGAATACCTTCACACAGTAAATATTAAGATTTTGTTAGCCCTTTATGAAAAGAGGTAGCAATAAAAAACAGACCATACAATCTACGTGGTATGCACTAGTTGCACAGTATTATCCTAATGTCTGTAGTGTCAATGAGAGCCCTGATAGGACTCCATAAAATAACTAAATTTGAGGTACCAAGCTTTAACAGAGTTGATTGACCTGTTATACAGGAACAGAGTTGCAAAATAAACACAATTATGTAGGGAGAGGGAGATCTGTAGCAAATTCCACTAAAATGTTAATACTGACATCAGTGGGGACAAACTCTGTTTGTTCCATAATAAGGTGTAAAAGTAGAGTATACAATGACACAAGACGTACACAAATATAGAAACCAGAAATAGAGTCCTCTGCACTAAACCTAATAGCTCCTCTGACACATTTATTTTAACTTAGTGTTTGTACACTAAAGTCCAAAGCTGTAGACTGAATACCTAACTGACCACCTGGCAGCTCCATTATGAGTACGTACCCCAGCTCATAAAGCTGCTATTCTGCTAGAGAACAGCAGTGAAGAGGAAAGCCCTGGAAATTGAGGGGAAGGTCTACCCGGTGTAATGCTAGTGCCTCAGAGAGGCTCATGGGGCAAGTCGCACGGCAAATCAGTTGCGAAAACACCCCGCGCGTTATGGCTTTTTTTTGCATTTGGGGTTGCACAATTATTACAAGTTGCAAAATAACTTATTTTGCGGGCGGGTTAAGCCGCGTAATGCAAACAGCAAAATCATGTGCGCATTCACATATTCCCCATAGAAATCTATGGAGAAGACAAATAAAAAAAAACCCACACAAAAACCCTAATCTGTTGTGCAAAGCCCATGATGTATTCTCCTATAAAAGTGTGCATGAAAATGCTAATATTTCATATTGCAAAAATGTTTTTTTGCAACAGGATATGTTCTATTTATTTATAAAAAAATATTTCTCTATATAAGTGATCATTTTTGGACTGATCTATTTATTGCAAGATATGCATATGAATATATATATATATATATATATATATATACACAGTATATATATATATATATATATATATATATATATATATATATATATATATATATATATATGTCTAGATATCTCGTGATTTATATGCAAATATCTCTTTGAAAATATATCTGAGATATTGTTTAATGTGCATAAGATTGTAATGTAAAACATTTTTATTATCTCCATAGTTGAACATATCTCTATACATATAAATCCATGTTTCTATACGTATGTGTATGTATGTCAATGTAAAATCCCTTTGTCTGCTTTTTTTTCCAAACACCCGAGATCTTGTATCTTTGAGCCCTTATAACTTCTGTGTGCAATATTTTTTAATATTTTTATTAGACATTGTTAATATGAGTAACTGTACTTTGTAATGTATTTTTGAAGTGTTTTGTGAAACTTTTATCCTGCGCAAAACTGTTAACTACAGCTATTCGAGCGCGGAAAGGATTGTTGAGTAAAAGGCGAATGCGGGCGCCCAATCTCAATTTTCCAAACTCATAACGTGCTACTTGTAAATCTTGCCCAAAATGTATTTTTTTTAAAAAGTGTGCACCAAGCACTAAATTCACACTTAAACCTTCAATAAAATAACTCTCCTCCACTGAACCACTAACTGCACTTCAGTTAGCTGTTTTCTTAAAGGGCCAGGCACCTATTTACAATAAAGTGCCCAAAATGGTTCCCCAGAGTTGCCAGAGGGCTGTGAAAGGCACCAGTCTTATATGGGCTGTGTCCCAGATAAGGTTAGGGCATGTAGGGACCTGAAAAAAAGAAAAAAGTGTGTCATGAGGAGAGCAGACTAAGTCCCCTGGCTATGCTGTACCTGTGTCAGAGAAACCTACAAATAGCATCTGGGCTGTGTGTGTGCTGTAGCAAGTAACTTAACTTAAGTAGCAGCCCTCCACCAGCTTACCATTCATGTAGCTGCAAGAGTATCCAGTAGAGAGCCCATCCAGTGCTGGTACAGGTACCGCAGAGGATATCTGTAGGAAATAACTATATCTCAGGGGGAGGCTTTAGGACAAGTCCCTGCAATGCCTGAGGGTAGTTATGGCTGAAGTCCCATAGGGAAATACTGTGCATATAACAAGGTATTCCTATGGTCCTGCATCATTAAGCTGTTGTGAAGTCTCTCTTCTGTCTTCTTTGTGAATGATAATTCCCAGGGACTCTGGGTCTCATGTTAGTCTAAGCTGCCAAATTTAAATCCATAAGCAAGTAGCTGGAAACACCTCTATTCTTAACCAGCTCCTACGAGGCTAAGAACAGAACTGATTAGAGATGGGAGGTAGGAGGGATTTTAAGCTCTTGTATGGGTTCTTGACCTCCTCCTAGTAGCGGGAAATATATACCATATGTTATGGAGCCCTATGGACCATCATTATTTTACATCTTTAATGTAGTACAAGTAGTAGTATACAAGAGACTGCAATTTCCAAGTGCGCTGCTCAAGTTGTTGTTTTAATGTAGTGTTTTAACTATTTCAAAGGGGTTTAAAAGGACATTAGACTGCTGAGTACAACTACAATATAATACAGTTTTTCATCCTGTGCCTGCAGCTATTTTCAAAGTCATGCTCTTATTTTAACCACTTACAACTATCAGTTAGAGAAGCCGTCTCTTCACACTGGGCACAGCCATCTTAAAGTTTATATTTGTTTTTTTTTAACTTTTAAACTGTGCAAAAAACTGTAAAAAACAGAATTTATGTTTACCTGATAAATTACTTTCTCCAACGGTGTGTCCGGTCCACGGCGTCATCCTTACTTGTGGGATATTCTCTTCCCCAACAGGAAATGGCAAAGAGCCCAGCAAAGCTGGTCACATGATCCCTCCTAGGCTCCGCCTTCCCCAGTCATTCGACCGACGTAAAGGAGGAATATTTGCATAGGAGAAATCATATGATACTGTGGTGACTGTAGTTAAAGAAAATAAATGATCAGACCTGATTAAAAAACCAGGGCGGGCCGTGGACCGGACACACCGTTGGAGAAAGTAATTTATCAGGTAAACATAAATTCTGTTTTCTCCAACATAGGTGTGTCCGGTCCACAGCGTCATCCTTACTTGTGGGAACCAATACCAAAGCTTTAGGACACGGATGAAGGGAGGGAGCAAATCAGGTCACCTAGATGGAAGGCACCACGGCTTGCAAAACCTTTCTCCCAAAAATAGCCTCAGAAGAAGCAAAAGTATCAAATTTGTAAAATTTAGTAAAAGTGTGCAGTGAAGACCAAGTCGCTGCCTTACATATCTGATCAACAGAAGCCTCGTTCTTGAAGGCCCATGTGGAAGCCACAGCCCTAGTGGAATGAACTGTGATTCTTTCAGGAGGCTGCCGTCCGGCAGTCTCGTAAGCCAATCTGATGATGCTTTTAATCCAAAAAGAGAGAGAGGTAGAAGTTGCTTTTTGACCTCTCCTTTTACCAGAATAAACAACAAACAAGGAAGATGTTTGTCTAAAATCCTTTGTAGCATCTAAATAGAATTTTAGAGCACGAACTACATCCAAATTGTGCAACAAACGTTCCTTCTTTGAAACTGGATTCGGACACAAAGAAGGCACGACTATCTCCTGGTTAATGTTTTTGTTAGAAACAACTTTCGGAAGAAAACCAGGTTTAGTACGCAAAACCACCTTATCTGCATGGAACACCAGATAAGGAGGAGAACACTGCAGAGCAGATAATTCTGAAACTCTTCTAACAGAAGAAATTGCAACCAAAAACAAAACTTTCCAAGATAATAACTTAATATCAACGGAATGTAAGGGTTCAAACAGAACCCCCTGAAGAACTGAAAGAACTAAATTGAGACTCCAAGGAGGAGTCAAAGGTTTGTAAACAGGCTTGATTCTAACCAGAGCCTGAACAAAGGCTTGAACATCTGGCACAGCTGCCAGCTTTTTGTGAAGTAACACAGACAAGGCAGAAATCTGTCCCTTCAAAGAACTTGCAGATAAACCTTTCTCCAAACCTTCTTGAAGAAAGGATAGAATCTTAGGAATTTTTACCTTGTCCCAAGGGAATCCTTTAGATTCACACCAACAGATATATTTTTTCCATATTTTGTGGTAGATTTTTCTAGTTACAGGCTTTCTGGCCTGAACAAGAGTATCAATGACAGAATCTGAGAACCCTCGCTTTGATAAGATCAAGCGTTCAATCTCCAAGCAGTCAGTTGGAGTGAGACCAGATTCGGATGTTCGAACGGACCTTGAACAAGAAGGTCTCGTCTCAAAGGTAGCTTCCATGGTGGAGCCGATGACATATTCACCAGGTCTGCATACCAAGTCCTACGTGGCCACGCAGTAGCTATCAAGATCACCGATGCCCTCTCCTGATTGATCCTGGCTACCAGCCTGGGGATGAGAGGAAACGGCGGGAATACATAAGCTAGTTTGAAGGTCCAAGGTGCTACTAGTGCATCTACTAGAGTCGCCTTGGGATCCCTGGATCCGGACCCGTAGCAAGGAACCTTGAAGTTCTGACGAGAGGCCATCAGATCCATGTCTGGAATGCCCCACAATTGAGTAATTTGGGCAAAGATTTCTGGATGGAGTTCCCACTCCCCCGGATGAAATGTCTGACGACTCAGAAAATCCGCTTCCCAATTTTCCACTCCTGGGATGTGGATTGCAGACAAGTGGCAGGAGTGAGTCTCCGCCCATTGAATGATTTTGGTCACTTCTTCCATCGCCAGGGAACTCCTTGTTCCCCCCTGATGGTTGATGTACGCAACAGTCGTCATGTTGTCTGATTGAAACCGTATGAACTTGGCCTCTGCTAGCTGAGGCCAAGCCTTGAGAGCATTGAATATCGCTCTCAGTTCCAGAATATTTATCGGGAGAAGAGATTCTTCCCGAGACCAAAGACCCTGAGCTTTCAGGGGTCCCCAGACCGCGCCCCAGCCCACCAGACTGGCGTCGGTCGTGACAATGACCCACTCTGGTCTGCGGAAGCTCATCCCCTGTGACAGGTTGTCCAGGGACAGCCACCAACGGAGTGAATCTCTGGTCCTCTGATCTACTTGTATCGTCGGAGACAAGTCTGTATAGTCCCCATTCCACTGACTGAGCATGCACAGTTGTAATGGTCTTAGATGAATTCGCGCAAAAGGAACTATGTCCATTGCCGCTACCATCAAACCTATTACTTCCATGAACTGCGCTATGGAAGGAAGAGGAACAGAATGAAGTATTTGACAAGAGTTTAGAAGTTTTGATTTTCTGGCCTCTGTCAGAAAAATCCTCATTTCTAAGGAGTCTATTATTGTTCCCAAGAAGGGAACCCTTGTTGACGGAGATAGAGAACTTTTTTCTACGTTCACTTTCCACCCGTGAGATCTGAGAAAGGCCAGGACAATTTCCGTGTGAGCCTTTGCTTGTGGAAGGGACGATGCTTGAATCAGTATGTCGTCCAAGTAAGGTACTACTGCAATGCCCCTTGGTCTTAGCACCGCTAGAAGGGACCCTAGTACCTTTGTGAAAATTCTTGGAGCAGTGGCTAATCCGAACGGAAGTGCCACAAACTGGTAATGCTTGTCCAGAAATGCGAACCTTAGGAACCGATGATGTTCCTTGTGGATAGGAATATGTAGATACGCATCCTTTAAATCCACCGTGGTCATGAATTGACCTTCCTGGATGGAAGGAAGAATTGTTCGAATGGTTTCCATTTTGAACGATGGAACCTTGAGAAACTTGTTTAGGATCTTGAGATCTAAGATTGGTCTGAATGTTCCCTCTTTTTTGGGAACTACGAAACAGATTGGAGTAGAACCCCATCCCTTGTTCTCCTAATGGAACAGGATGAATCACTCCCATTTTTAACAGGTCTTCTACACAATGTAAGAATGCCTGTTTTTTTATGTGGTCTGAAGACAATTGAGACCTGTGGAAACCTCCCCCTTGGGGGAAGCCCCTTGAATTCCAGAAGATAACCTTGGGAGACTATTTCTAGCGCCCAAGGATCCAGAACATCTCTTGCCCAAGCCTGAGCGAAGAGAGAGAGTCTGCCCCCCACCAGATCCGGTCCCGGATCGGGGGCCAACATCTCATGCTGTCTTGGTAGCAGTGGCAGGTTTCTTGGCCTGCTTACCTTTGTTCCAGCCTTGCATTGGCCTCCAGGCTGGCTTGGCTTGAGAAGTATTACCCTCTTGCTTAGAGGACGTAGCACTTGGGGCTGGTCCGTTTCTGCGAAAGGGACGAAAATTAGGTTTATTTTTGGCCTTGAAAGACCTATCCTGAGGAAGGGCGTGGCCCTTGCCCCCAGTGATATCAGAAATAATCTCTTTCAAGTCAGGGCCAAACAGCGTTTTCCCCTTGAAAGGAATGTTAAGCAATTTGTTCTTGGAAGACGCATCCGCTGACCAAGATTTTAGCCAAAGCGCTCTGCGCGCCACAATAGCAAACCCAGAATTTTTCGCCGCTAATCTAGCCAATTGCAAAGTGGCGTCTAGGGTGAAAGAGTTAGCCAATTTGAGAGCATGAATTCTGTCCAAAATCTCCTCATAAGAAGAATCTTTATTGAGCGCCTTTTCTAGTTCATCGAACCAGAAACACGCTGCTGTAGTGACAGGAACAATGCATGAAATTGGTTGTAGAAGGTAACCTTGCTGAACAAACATCTTTTTAAGCAAACCCTCTAATTTTTTATCCATAGGATCTTTGAAAGCACAACTATCTTCTATGGGTATAGTGGTGCGTTTGTTTAGAGTATAAACCGCCCCCTCGACCTTGGGGACTGTCTGCCATAAGTCCTTTCTGGGGTCGACCATAGGAAACAATTTCTTAAATATAGGGGGAGGGACGAAAGGTATGCCGGGCCTTTCCCATTCTTTATTTACAATGTCCGCCACCCGCTTGGGTATAGGAAAAGCTTCGGGGGGCCCCGGGACCTCTAGGAACTTGTCCATTTTACATAATTTCTCTGGAATGACCAAATTCTCACAATCATCCAGAGTAGATAACACCTCCTTAAGCAGGGCGCGGAGATGTTCCAATTTAAATTTAAATGTAATCACATCAGGTTCAGCTTGTTGAGAAATTTTCCCTGAATCTGAAATTTCTCCCTCAGACAAAACCTCCCTGGCCCCCTCAGACTGGTGAAGGGGCACTTCAGAACCAATATCATCAGCGTCCTCATGCTATTCAGTATTTTCTAAAACAGAGCAGTCGCGCTTTCGCTGATAAGTGGGCATTTTGGCTAAAATGTTTTTGATAGAATTATCCATTACAGCCGTTAATTGTTGCATAGTAAGGAGTATTGGCGCACTAGATGTACTAGGGGCCTCCTGTGTGGGCAAGACTGGTGTAGACGAAGGAGGGGATGATGCAGTACCATGCTTACTCCCCTCACTTGAGGAATCATCTTGGGCATCATTTTCTCTAAATTTTGTGTCACATAAATCACATCTATTTAAATGAGAAGGAACCTTGGCTTCCCCACATACAGAACACAGTCTATCTGGTAGTTCAGACATGTTAAACAGGCATAAACTTGATAACAAAGTACAAAAAACGTTTTAAAATAAAACCGTTACTGTCACTTTAAATTTTAAACTGAACACACTTTATTACTGCAAATGTGAAAAAGTATGAAGGAATTGTTCAAAATTCACCAAAATTTCACCACAGTGTCTTAAAGCCTTAAAAGTATTGCACACCAAATTTGAAAGCTTTAACCCTTAAAATAACGGAACCGGAGCCGTTTTTATATTTAACCCCTTTACAGTCCCTGGTATCTGCTTTGCTGAGACCCAACCAAGCCCAAAGGGGAATACGATACCAAATGACGCCTTCAGAAAGTCTTTTCTATGTATCAGAGCTCCTCACACATGCATCTGCATGTCATGCTTCCCAAAAACAAGTGCGCAATAGAGGCGCGAAAATGAGGCTCTGCCTATGATTAGGGAAAGCCCCTAGAGAATAAGGTGTCCAATACAGTGCCTGCCGGTTATTTTACATAATTCCCAAGAATAAAATAATTCCTCAAAGCTATGAAGTATAAAATATGCTTATATATCAATCGTTTTAGCCCAGAAAATGTCTACAGTCTTAAAAGCCCTTGTGAAGCCCTTTTTTTCTTTATGTAATAAAAATGGCTTACCGGATCCCATAGGGAAAATGACAGCTTCCAGCATTACATCGTCTTGTTAGAAATGTGTCATACCTCAAGCAGCAAAAGTCTGCTCACTGTTTCCCCCAACTGAAGTTAATTCCTCTCAACAGTCCTGTGTGGAAACAGCCATCGATTTTAGTAACGGTTGCTAAAATCATTTTCCTCTTACAAACAGAAATCTTCATCTCTTTTCTGTTTCAGAGTAAATAGTACATACCAGCACTATTTTAAAATAACAAACTCTTGATTGAATAATAAAAACTACAGTTAAACACCAAAAAACTCTAAGCCATCTCCGTGGAGATGTTGCCTGTACAACGGCAAAGAGAATGACTGGGGAAGGCGGAGCCTAGGAGGGATCATGTGACCAGCTTTGCTGGGCTCTTTGCCATTTCCTGTTGGGGAAGAGAATATCCCACAAGTAAGGATGACGCCGTGGACCGGACACACCTATGTTGGAGAAATGTAACACTTCTGTTTTCTATTATGTGAGCTAAGCTAAAGTGCTAGGTACAGCTGTCAAACACAGATTTGTGAAAGTGCCCTGCTCCTAACACAGTACGCAACAATGCATGTGTTACAAGATGGTGGCGCCCAGTATAAAATGCAGAGCTTTACCAGCTGGATTCTGTAAAGGGTTAAAATAAGTGAACGACATTAAAGAGAGCTTACAGGAGGGAAAACAATAGCATGATGAGTCTAATCTATTGTAGTTGTACGCAGCAGTCTAATGTCCCTTGAAACCCATTTGCAATGGTTAAAACACCCCTTTAAATACAAGGTTAAAGTAAAGTGATAGTAAACTTTAAATTTTTTAGTTACAATATTTGTAATCATTAACTAAAAGAGGACTTTCATTCATGAAATTCTTTGGAAACCAAATTAATTGCCCTTTCATGTTTTCCTATATGTCGCCATTCCCCCGCCCGTAACGTATAGTCTATTTCCTACTTCACTGACGATTCAGGCTTTAGCCAATCGTATTGTGCCCCATTTGGCGCCTAGCAAAGGGGGCGTGATTAGATTGGCTACAGCCTGAATCGTCAGTGAAATAGGAAATAAACTGTTACGAGCGGAGGATGGCGACAATGTCATTGCTACTGTAGAGCAGAGTTTAAAGTGATTGTAAACTTTAACTTTTTTAGTTACAATATTATTAATCATAAACTAAAAGATGGGGACTTTCATTCATGAAAGGCTTTGGAAACGCTCATTTTTTAAAAATGAATTACCCTTCTTCCTATATGTCGCCGCGACCTATAGGAAAAAGGATAATTCATTTTAAAAAATTAAGCATTTCCAAAGCCTTTCATAAATGAAAGTCCCTATCTTTTAGTTTATGATTGTAAACGTTAACTTTTTTTAGTTACAATATTTGTATTAACTTTAAAGTCTGCTCTACAGTAGCAATGTACTTCTGGGACCTAGTTAATAAAGTGAAGGTAAACTTTGATGAATGAAAGCCCGTTTTCTAAAAATACTATTAAAAACAGGGGCACTTTCATTCATCAAAGTTTACAAATCAGCTGTTTTGATTTAAAACTTAGCTTTTTTTCTTTTCACAGCTACAGCAGCTTCCCCCCCCCCCCCCGGAAATCCTCTCTTCACACGTCAGCAATGACTAATCCGGCTTCCTCCAATCACGGCTTCCCCCCCTGAGGCCATGCTGTGTTTGGAGGAAGCCGGATTAGTCATTGCTGACGTGTGAAGAGAGGATTTCCAGGAGGGGGAAGCTGCTCTGGCTGTGAAAAGAAAAAAAGGTAAGTTTATAAACAAAACTGCTGCTTTGTAAACTTTGATGAATGAAAGTGCCCCTGTTTTTAATAGTATTTCTAAAAAACGGGCTTTCATTCATCAAAGTTAACCTTCACTTTAAACACAATCTGGTGAGTCAATGACAAGAAGCATATGTACATAATGCATTGCTGATTTGGAGAAGTCCTCAACTATGGGTTTAACCTATTTGCAGTTATGCAAGCAACATCGTAAACTAAAATAAAAACATATATCAGAACATTTTTTGTTTGATATTTAACCCCTTAACGACTGAGGACGTGCAGGGTACGTCCTCAGAAAAAAGGCAGTTAATGCCTGAGAACGTACCCTGCACGTCCTCAGTGTGGAAAGCAGCTGGAAGCGATCCTGCTCGCTTCCAGCTGCTTTCCGGTTATTGCAGTGATGCCTCGATATGGAGGCATCCTGCAATAACCTTTTTAAGTCATCCGGTGCAGAGAGAGCCACTCTGTGGCCCTCTCTGCACCGGAGATCGGTGGCTACCTGCGTTGGTGGGTGGGAGCCGGACCGGGAGGCGGGTGGCGGCCATCGATGGCCATGTGGATGTGAAGGGGGGCGGGATCGTGGGCGGGGGTGGCTGGGGGCGCGCACGGGCACGCGCGCGTGCACGGGAGGGTGGGGGCGGGCGCGTGCACGGGGAGGGAGCGGGTGGGAACCGCTACACTGCAGAAAATGGGAAATAAAAAATATATAAAAAAATAAAATTTTAAACAATCAGCAAGGTGGTGGGGGTTTGTCTGTGGGGGGTGGGGGGGGGGAAGCTACACTACAGAAAAAAACAAAAAAAAACAAAAAAAAAGCATTTTTTATTGTAAACTGGGTACTGGCAGACAGCTGCCAGTACCCAAGATGGCCCCCAATAAGGCAGAGGGGAGGGTTAGAGAGCGGTTTTGGGGGGGATCAGGGAGGTTGGGGGCTAAGGGGGGGATCCTACACAGTAGCATATGTAAATATGCTAAAAAAAAATTCATTTTTTTTTTAAAAACCCTTTTATTTTAGTACTGGCAGACTTTCTGCCAGTACTTAAGATGGCGGGGACAATTGTGGGGTGGGGGAGGGAAGGGAGCTGTTTGGGAGGGATCAGGGGGTGGGATGTGTCAGATGGGAGGCTGATCTCTACACTAAAGCTAAAATTAACCCTGCAAGCTCACTACAAACTCCCTAATTAACCCTTTCACTGCTAGCCATAATACACGTGTGAGGCGCAACAGGATTTAGTGGCCTTCTAATTACCAGAAAGCAACGCCAAAGTCATATATGTCTGCTATTTCTGAACAAAGGGGATCCCAGACAAGCATTTACAACCATTTGTGCCATAATTGCACAAGCTGTTTGTAAATGATTTCAGTGAGAAACCTAAAATTGTGAAAAATTTTACGTTTTTTTTAATTTGATCGCATTTGGCGGTGAAATGGTGGCATGAAATATACCAAAATGTGCCTAGATCAATACTTGGGGTTGTCTACTACACTACACTAAAGCTAAAATTAACCCTACAAGCTCCCTAAAAGCTCCCTAATTAACCCCTTAACTGCTGGGCATGATACACTTGTGGTGCGCAGTGGCATTTAGCGGCCTTCTAATTACCAAAAAGCAACGCCAAAGCCATATATGTGTGCTATTTCTGAACAAAGGGGATCCCAGAGAAGAATTTACAACCATTTATGCCATAATTGCACAAGCTGTTTGTAAATGATTTCAGTGAGAAACCTAAAGTTTGTGAAAAAATTTGTGAAAAAGTGAACAATTTTTTGTATTTGATCGCATTTGGCGGTGAAATGGTGGTATGAAATATACCAAAATTGGCCTAGATCAATACTTTGGGATGTCTACAAAAAAAAAATATATACATGTCAAGGGATATTCAGGGATTCCTGAAAGATATCAGTGTTCTAATGTAACTAGCGCTAATTTTGGAAAAAAATGGTTTGGAAATAGCAAAGTGCTACTTGTATTTATGGCCCTATAACTTGCAAAAAAAGCAAAGAACATGTAAACATTGGGTATTTCTAAACTCAGGACAAAATTTAGAAACTATTTAGCATGGGTGTTTTTTGGTGGTTTTAGATATGTAACAGATTTTGGGGGTCAAAGTTAGAAAAAGTGTGTTTTTTTCCATTTTTCCTCATATTTTATCATTTTTTTTATAGTAAATTATAAGATATGATGAAAAACAGAATTTATGTTTACCTGATAAATTACTTTCTCCAACGGTGTGTCCGGTCCACGGCGTCATCCTTACTTGTGGGATATTCTCTTCCCCAACAGGAAATGGCAAAGAGCCCAGCAAAGCTGGTCACATGATCCCTCCTAGGCTCCGCCTACCCCAGTCATTCGACCGACGTTAAGGAGGAATATTTGCATAGGAGAAACCATATGAAACCGTGGTGACTGTAGTTAAAGAAAATAAATTATCAGACCTGATTAAAAAACCAGGGCGGGCCGTGGACCGGACACACCGTTGGAGAAAGTAATTTATCAGGTAAACATAAATTCTGTTTTCTCCAACATAGGTGTGTCCGGTCCACGGCGTCATCCTTACTTGTGGGAACCAATACCAAAGCTTTAGGACACGGATGAAGGGAGGGAGCAAATCAGGTCACCTAGATGGAAGGCACCACGGCTTGCAAAACCTTTCTCCCAAAAATAGCCTCAGAAGAAGCAAAAGTATCAAACTTGTAAAATTTGGTAAAAGTGTGCAGTGAAGACCAAGTCGCTGCCCTACATATCTGATCAACAGAAGCCTCGTTCTTGAAGGCCCATGTGGAAGCCACAGCCCTAGTGGAATGAGCTGTGATTCTTTCGGGAGGCTGCCGTCCGGCAGTCTCGTAAGCCAATCTGATGATGCTTTTAATCCAAAAAGAGAGAGAGGTAGAAGTTGCTTTTTGACCTCTCCTTTTACCGGAATAAACAACAAACAAGGAAGATGTTTGTCTAAAATCCTTTGTAGCATCTAAATAGAATTTTAGAGCGCGAACAACATCCAAATTGTGCAACAAACGTTCCTTCTTCGAAACTGGTTTCGGACACAGAGAAGGTACGATAATCTCCTGGTAAATGTTTTTGTTAGAAACAACTTTTGGAAGAAAACCAGGTTTAGTACGTAAAACCACCTTATCTGCATGGAACACCAGATAAGGAGGAGAACACTGCAGAGCAGATAATTCTGAAACTCTTCTAGCAGAAGAAATTGCAACCAAAAACAAAACTTTCCAAGATAATAACTTAATATCAACGGAATGTAAGGGTTCAAACGGAACCCCCTGAAGAACTGAAAGAACTAAGTTGAGACTCCAAGGAGGAGTCAAAGGTTTGTAAACAGGCTTGATTCTAACCAGAGCCTGAACAAAGGCTTGAACATCTGGCACAGCTGCCAGCTTTTTGTGAAGTAACACAGACAAGGCAGAAATCTGTCCCTTCAGGGAACTTGCAGATAATCCTTTGTCCAATCCTTCTTGAAGGAAGGATAGAATCTTAGGAATCTTAACCTTGTCCCAAGGGAATCCTTTAGATTCACACCAGCAGATATATTTTTTCCAAATTTTGTGGTAAATCTTTCTAGTTACAGGCTTTCTGGCCTGAACAAGAGTATCGATAACAGAATCTGAGAACCCTCGCTTCGATAAGATCAAGCGTTCAATCTCCAAGCAGTCAGCTGGAGTGAGACCAGATTCGGATGTTCGAACGGACCTTGAACAAGAAGGTCTCGTCTCAAAGGTAGCTTCCATGGTGGAGCCGATGACATATTCACCAGATCTGCACACCAAGTCCTGCGTGGCCACGCAGGAGCTATCAAGATCACCGACGCCCTTTCCTGATTGATCCTGGCTACCAGCCTGGGGATGAGAGGAAACGGCGGGAATACATAAGCTAGTTTGAAGGTCCAAGGTGCTACTAGTGCATCCACTAGAGCCGCCTTGGGATCCCTGGATCTGGACCCGTAGCAAGGAACTTTGAAGTTCTGACGAGAGGCCATCAGATCCATGTCTGGAATGCCCCACAGTTGAGTGACTTGGGCAAAGATTTCCGGATGGAGTTCCCACTCCCCCGGATGCAATGTCTGACGACTCAGAAAATCCGCTTCCCAATTTTCCACTCCTGGGATGTGGATAGCAGACAGGTGGCAGGAGTGAGACTCCGCCCATAGAATGATTTTGGTCACTTCTTCCATCGCCAGGGAACTCCTTGTTCCCCCCTGATGGTTGATGTACGCAACAGTTGTCATGTTGTCTGATTGAAACCGTATGAACTTGGCCCTCGCTAGCTGAGGCCAAGCCTTGAGAGCATTGAATATCGCTCTCAGTTCCAGAATATTTATCGGTAGAAGAGATTCTTCCCGAGACCAAAGACCCTGAGCTTTCAGGGATCCCCAGACCGCGCCCCAGCCCATCAGACTGGCGTCGGTCGTGACAATGACCCACTCTGGTCTGCGGAAGGTCATCCCTTGTGACAGGTTGTCCAGGGACAGCCACCAACGGAGTGAGTCTCTGGTCCTCTGATTTACTTGTATCCTCGGAGACAAGTTTGTATAGTCCCCATTCCACTGACTGAGCATGCACAGTTGTAATGGTCTTAGATGAATGCGCGCAAAAGGAACTATGTCCATTGCCGCTACCATCAAACCTATCACTTCCATGCACTGCGCTATGGAAGGAAGAGGAACGGAATGAAGTATCCGACAAGAGTCTAAAAGTTTTGTTTTTCTGGCCTCTGTCAGAAAAATCCTCATTTCTAAGGAGTCTATTATTGTCCCCAAGAAGGGAACCCTTGTTGACGGAGATAGAGAACTCTTTTCCACGTTCACTTTCCATCCGTGAGATCTGAGAAAGGCCAGGACAATGTCCGTGTGAGCCTTTGCTTGAGGAAGGGACGACGCTTGAATCAGAATGTCGTCCAAGTAAGGTACTACAGCAATGCCCCTTGGTCTTAGCACAGCTAGAAGGGACCCTAGTACCTTTGTGAAAATCCTTGGAGCAGTGGCTAATCCGAAAGGAAGCGCCACGAACTGGTAATGCTTGTCCAGGAATGCGAACCTTAGGAACCGATGATGTTCCTTGTGGATAGGAATATGTAGATACGCATCCTTTAAATCCACCGTGGTCATGAATTGACCTTCCTGGATGGAAGGAAGAATTGTTCGAATGGTTTCCATTTTGAACGATGGAACCTTGAGAAACTTGTTTAAGATCTTGAGATCTAAGATTGGTCTGAACGTTCCCTCTTTTTTGGGAACTATGAACAGATTGGAGTAGAACCCCATCCCTTGTTCTCCTAATGGAACAGGATGAATCACTCCCATTTTTAACAGGTCTTCTACACAACGTAAGAATGCCTGTCTTTTTATGTGGTCTGAAGACAACTGAGACCTGTGGAACCTCCCCCTTGGGGGAAGCCCCTTGAATTCCAGAAGATAACCTTGGGAGACTATTTCTAGCGCCCAAGGATCCAGAACATCTCTTGCCCAAGCCCGAGCGAAGAGAGAGAGTCTGCCCCCCACCAGATCCGGTCCCGGATCGGGGGCCAACATTTCATGCTGTCTTGGTAGCAGTGGCAGGTTTCTTGGCCTGCTTTCCCTTGTTCCAGCCTTGCATTGGTCTCCAAGCTGGCTTGGCTTGAGAAGTATTACCCTCTTGCTTAGAGGACGTAGCACTTTGGGCTGGTCCGTTTCTACGAAAGGGACGAAAATTAGGTTTATTTTTGGCCTTGAAAGGCCGATCCTGAGGAAGGGCATGGCCCTTACCCCCAGTGATATCAGAGATAATCTCTTTCAAGTCAGGGCCAAACAGCGTTTTCCCCTTGAAAGGAATGTTAAGTAGCTTGTTCTTGGAAGACGCATCAGCTGACCAAGATTTCAACCAAAGCGCTCTGCGCGCCACAATAGCAAACCCAGAATTCTTAGCCGCTAACCTAGCCAATTGCAAAGTGGCGTCTAGGGTGAAAGAATTAGCCAATTTGAGAGCATTGATTCTGTCCATAATCTCCTCATAAGGAGGAGAATCACTATCGACCGCCTTTACCAGCTCATCGAACCAGAAACACGCGGCTGTAGTGACAGGGACAATGCATGAAATTGGTTGTAGAAGGTAACCCTGCTGAACAAACATCTTTTTAAGTAAACCTTCTAATTTTTTATCCATAGGATCTTTGAAAGCACAACTATCTTCAATGGGTATAGTGGTGCGTTTGTTTAAAGTGGAAACCGCTCCCTCGACCTTGGGGACTGTCTGCCATAAGTCCTTTCTGGGGTCGACCATAGGAAACAATTTTTTAAATATGGGGGGAGGGACGAAAGGAATACCGGGCCTTTCCCATTCTTTATTTACAATGTCCGCCACCCGCTTGGGTATAGGAAAAGCTTCTGGGAGCCCCGGGACCTCTAGGAACTTGTCCATTTTACATAGTTTCTCTGGGATGACCAACTTGTCACAATCATCCAGAGTGGATAATACCTCCTTAAGCAGAATGCGGAGATGTTCCAACTTAAATTTAAACGTAATCACATCAGGTTCAGCTTGTTGAGAAATGTTCCCTGAATCAGTAATTTCTCCCTCAGACAAAACCTCCCTGGCCCCATCAGACTGGTTTAGGGGCCCTTCAGAACCATTATTATCAGCGTCGTCATGCTCTTCAGTATCTAAAACAGAGCAGTCGCGCTTACGCTGATAAGTGTGCATTTTGGCTAAAATGTTTTTGACAGAATTATCCATTACAGCCGTTAATTGTTGCATAGTAAGGAGTATTGGCGCGCTAGATGTACTAGGGGCCTCCTGAGTGGGCAAGACTCGTGTAGACGAAGGAGGGAATGATGCAGTACCATGCTTACTCCCCTCACTTGAGGAATCATCTTGGGCATCATTGTCATTGTCACATAAATCACATTTATTTAAATGAGAAGGAACTCTGGCTTCCCCACATTCAGAACACAGTCTATCTGGTAGTTCAGACATGTTAAACAGGCATAAACTTGATAACAAAGTACAAAAAACGTTTTAAAATAAAACCGTTACTGTCACTTTAAATTTTAAACTGAACACACTTTATTACTGCAATTGCGAAAAAATATGAAGGAATTGCTCAAAATTCACCAAAATTTCACCACAGTGTCTTAAAGCCTTAAAAGTATTGCACCCCAAATTTGGAAGCTTTAACCCTTAAAATAACGGAACCGGAGCCGTTTTTAACTTTAACCCCTTTACAGTCCCTGGTGTCTGCTTTGCTGAGACCCAACCAAGCCCAAAGGGGAATATGATACCAAATGACGCCTTCAGAAAGTCTTTTCTATGTATCAGAGCTCCTCACACATGCGACTGCATGTCATGCCTCTCAAAAACAAGTGCGCAACACCGGCGCGAAAATGAGGCTCTGCCTATGATTTGTGAAAGCCCCTAAAGAGAAAGGTGTCTAAAAAAGTGCCTGCCGATATAAACTTATCAAAATACCCAGATTAAATGATTCCTCAAGGCTAAATATGTGTTAATAATGAATCGATTTAGCCCAGAAAAAGTCTACAGTCTTAATAAGCCCTTGTGAAGCCCTTATTTACAATCTTAATAAACATGGCTTACCGGATCCCATAGGGAAAATGACAGCTTCCAGCATTACATCGTCTTGTTAGAATGTGTCATACCTCAAGCAGCAAGAGACTGCTCACTGTTCCCCCAACTGAAGTTAATTCCTCTCAACAGTCCTGTGTGGAACAGCCATGGATTTTAGTAACGGTTGCTAAAATCATTTTCCTCATACAAACAGAAATCTTCATCTCTTTTCTGTTTCTGAGTAAATAGTACATACCAGCACTATTTTAAAATAACAAACTCTTGATTGAATAATAAAAACTACAGTTAAACACTAAAAAACTCTAAGCCATCTCCGTGGAGATGTTGCCTGTACAACGGCAAAGAGAATGACTGGGGTAGGCGGAGCCTAGGAGGGATCATGTGACCAGCTTTGCTGGGCTCTTTGCCATTTCCTGTTGGGGAAGAGAATATCCCACAAGTAAGGATGACGCCGTGGACCGGACACACCTATGTTGGAGAAATAATGGTATCTTTAGAAAGTCCATTTAATGGCGAGAAAAACGGTATATAATATGTGTGGGTACAGTAAATGAGTAAGAAGAAAATTACAGCTAAACACAAACACCGCAAAAATGTAAAAATAGCATTGGTCCCAAACGGACAGAAAATGGAAAAGTGCTCTGGTCACTAAGGGGTTAATTATTCAGCACACTTGGTACACTGGCATATAGGTTTACAGAGATAAATCCTATAACATAATATAATATGCAGAAAACATTTTAGTAGTGGCATGTTTAAACGTGATTGTAGAGCACTTTTTTTTCTATTGCGGGTGCCAAATGCAAAATTTGGCCCCTTAAAATGATCAAATTATTACTCAGACATTTCATAAAAGATAAAAAAAAAAATCTAATTTGTTTCATTTAGTTTTTTTAGAATGCAGGCTATCATACAGTTGTTTTTACAAATATACCCGAAAATATAAGTGTTTTTAGCTTTAATAGGCTGCGTATGAATGATTTACCTGTTCATAGAAACGATTGTGTGCAACATAGTACTGAGAATCAAAGGATTCTTCTGTCACCAACACTTTCTGTCTTTCTCCAGTCTACAAAAATAAATAAATACATGAATTAAAAAAAACCCGATAAAATAATTGCTTTATAAGTGATGTTTAATGCTGCACATGTATACCTAGCACACTACTAACAACATTAGTTGACAAGTACAGTTTCAGAAAGTCAGCTATTGGGCATCAGACAGACTGGAAATAATAGTGTATCATGACTCACAATTTAATGTCTAGCATTAATACAACAAAGGGGTACTGTAATGCCCCCCCCCCTTACATTCTCAATAATTTGTTATACCAGCTGCATATTTTTAAATGTATTGGAAATTGCAACTGCACTTTTTTGCAGTTAAAATAGCTGGTTTTGTTCATTGAAACTACCACCCAAATTGACATTTTCAGTACCTAAGTATTGACCTCATATATATTAATCTACTCTTCCTGCGGGCTCTGCTCATTAAAATGGCCATATTGTTGAGCACACTATTTTAAATACATAAATAAACCTAAAGGAGCAAATTCACATATATGTAATCCTCTGCAGCTGGTATAATGAGCCATTTGTTAACACATGAAGGGAAAACACATTTTAAAGGCCAGTGTTTCCTTAAATATAAATGCCCTTTTGTTAAAGCTGGACTGTAAGAGTTAACTTGCAACAGTACTGTGTTCTGTAGCAATCTGCATAAAAAGGAGCATGTTAAGGCATATCACATGATCACAGGATATGAAGGTTACTTTAATCATTGTGACAGCTATGTGATTCCTGTTACTTGCCA
This sequence comes from Bombina bombina, assembly GCF_027579735.1. Lineage (NCBI taxonomy): Eukaryota > Metazoa > Chordata > Amphibia > Anura > Bombinatoridae > Bombina > Bombina bombina. The sequence goes on along the minus strand of NC_069503.1, from coordinate 739,444,930 downwards.
ATTGTGCTACAAATTAATGTCATATGTGATATGTAAACATGACTAAAAAACATGTAACTGGTATCATAGACCAAGTTTAAATCAAAGCAATTAGGAATCTGATGAGAATGGCAGCATTTATCTACATATTAGAAGAGAGATAAGCATAGTGAACAAGATCACTTTTTTAAATACAATAAACATTACAAGGCTACATGAAACATAGCTATATAGCCAGTATGTATGGAGTAAGATTCATGACATTTACCATCCTACAATAATGCAATTGTATATAATCATTAAAACACTCAATGTCAAAGAAAGTGAATTATAAGACCAGTAGATTTGAGAATAGAATTTTCAAAATTATATCACCAGGCAATCCTCTTTGGGTCTCGTCAGTGAGGTGCAGCCATATTCCTTTTAGCACATAGGGGAAACCTGATATGGACTCCTTACCCAGTCACCCTTAGGAAGACTTCTCCAGGGTCATATTTCAAATACATGCAGAAAGAGAAGCGCTCTACCAGGAACAGACGCTCAGTAGGTTGTTCTATAGCGAGTTATCCCATGGGAGCAGCCTCTTTTAGCCCAATTGTGATTTTCAAAAAGGAGAACTTTTCTGAAGTATATCAAACAACACCCCCTCTCTTCGCCCCAACACAACCATCCTCTCCTAGACCACTCCATTCTACTTTATGCCTTATTGTATCTTTGAGCCTTAACCCTTTGAGTGCTAAGCACTTTCCCACCTGGGTGCTAAGGTGATTGAAGGTTTTTTTTATCTTAATTTTTTTTTTTACTTTTATAAAAAATAATTCAGATCCCCAAGACTTACATCATTGGAAAGTTTAGGCGATTACCTTTCCAATGGTGGGTCTTGGGGGTCTGTAGCTGCTTAGATGCCTGAGATACAGGCGTCTAAGCAGCATGCCCCCATTCCCTATACTTTGTATTGTTAGTTTGTTAATAAAGTTGCGCGGTGACGTCATCACGTCATTGCGCGTGACGTCACCGTGCAAAACGGGAAGCCCCTGCGATGCCTGTCTGATCGCCGGGGTAGGAGCGGGTGAGAGCCCTCAGATCTCCCTCAATGTGGGTGAGTGCTAGCGACGGCTCTGAGCCGTCGTTAGCACCAGAGTGGGAAACTCTGTGACGGCTCAGAGCCATCGTTAGCACTCAAGGGGTTAAAGGGACACTGAACCCAAATTTTTTCTTTCGTGATTCAGATAGAGCATGCAATTTTAAGCAACTTTCTAAATTACTCCTATTATTACATTTTCTTCATTCTCTTGGTATCTTTATTTGAAAAGCAAGAATGTAAGTTTAGATGCCAGCCCATTTTTGGTGAACAACCTGGGTTGTTCTTGCCGATTGGTGGATACATTCACCCACCAATAAACAAGTGCTGTCCATGTTAAGAACCAAACATTGGCTGGCTCCTTAGCTTAGATGCCTTATTTTTCAAATAAAGATAGCAAGAGAACAAAGATAAAGTGATAATAGGAGTAAATTAGAAAGTTGCTTAAAATTGCATGCTCTATCTAAATCAGAAAAGAAAAAATGTGGGTTCAGCGTCCCTTTAAGCTTACACCAAGGAGCCCAGACTGCACTTTTGGACTTATCTAGAAATAAATACCTAGGACAATCTAGGAGCCTGCTACCATAACAAACTCCTGCCCAATATCATCTAAATCTACTCGATAATAAAGACACACAGAAAATTTGGAGCTTTACTAAGTGCCTGAAAGCCATGATGGAAGAATCACACCCTACTCTTGAAACCCAAAGAAGAGCACAGCTAAAATCCCCCTAACCCAAACACATGGAATACTAAACAAGCTAACCAAAATATGAAAATAAGTACCTATACTGTAGAACCCCAATTATGTCACCAGCTTGCAGAATGGGCAGGAAAATATCTTATGTAAATGTATGAGGGTCTGTGAGCAATTGAACTAAAAATGTGTTTCCGGTTCCTAATTAATTTTTATACAAGCTGCAGAGTATCAAATGTATGGGAAATTGTTCCTTTAGGTTGTATATGAAACCGCTTTTTTTTACTGACTGAAGCTCAAATTAATTGTTCTCAAGAACATGCCCCTGCTACACAATGACCAATACTTAGAGCATCTGAAAAGGAAAATGTTACTACCTAACTCTTCTACCCCCACTAACAACGTGATTGCTGCTTGCTGACTCTTGTTTACATAGCTTTTCAATAGATATTACTAAAGTCTTCACTTTCTCAGTATAGACGGTGGTTTCAACATGCAAAACTGATATTTAAAAGACAAAATAAAGGTAAAGGAGCTATCTATAAATATTTTTTATATAATCTAGCATTTGAAACAGGCAACTTTAATAAACTGACTTAAAGGGACACGAAAGCTTGTGATTTTAAACAACTTTCCAATTTTCTTCTATTATCTAATTTGTTTTGTTCTCGTGGTATCCTTTGTTGAATAGTATACCTAAGTAGGCTCAGGAGCTACTGACTGATTGTTGCATAAATATATATGCTTCATGTTATTGGCTCACCTAGTGCGTTAACATTGTTGCTTCTTCAAAAAAGGATACTAAGAGAATGAAGTTGAAGCAAATTAGATAATAGAAGTAAATTGGAAAGTTCTTTAAAATTGTATGTTCTATCTGAATCAGGAGAGAACATTTTTGGGTTTCATGTCCCTTTAAGCCTATAAAAGAGATGTGCCACCAATAAGATTTTATGATCTGAAAAATCTGAAGCTTTGATCAAGAAAAAATAGGTAGAGAGCACACAGAGAGAGTGTGAGAATATGAAAGCAGGTAAACCCGCACAATCGCCACATCACCAAACACAGATTCATACGACAGTTTCACAAGGCAAGAGAGAAGACCCCCTAAAAGAATAGACAATGGTTGGCACCATCACCCGCCTACTTCAGCTTCCTCTCCACTTACCAATACAAATCCAGATAATCTCATTTGAAATAAAAATAGAAGTATATTGGTGTAGAGTAATCCTCTAATAGCAAATGGTAAGCCAAAGACGCTTGCTCCTATTCATAACTTGCAAATTCTAATTGTAAACCTCAAGCCAAAACACTGGAAGCATTGCAGTAAAATAAAGCTAAATCTATCCCCCATCACCACTGGATTCTGCAGAATACAAAATGTGACTAGGGATTCTCTTGGAATCCCTTTAAACTGTCTACAACTGCTTGAAATCTCTCTAGCAGAGGTGTAGGAATCTTAAGCAGGAGATAACAAGGGCCACCCTACTGCTAAGTAATGCCACATAGAAGTTTACCCACGCAGTGGATCACAGTTACCAAAGAGTGTGACTTTAGTTATGGAAAACACTCCCAAAAATCTAACTCCCTGGGTAGACCACATGAATGGAAGTCTCACTTTCAAAGACTTCAGCAGTTGACCAGAAAAACCAATAGAAAAGGGCCTCAGTTCTGTTCACATTCATATTATAATAAGCATAAAAATAATAAACATTCATAACTAGGCACATGCATTAATTGATATTTGTTTGTTGCACTTTGATGCTAATAAATCTGGCCCCAGAAAGAGCAGAATGCAACTGCATGCAGCCATATTGGGGGTTCGTTTCTAAAAATGAAAGCCAAAAACCAATTAATGCACATGCCTAATAACACATATCTATAAATCAATAATTCTATATATCATAAAGGAGTAACATTACCATATTGTTTACAGGATACAAATAATACACTTTGTAAAACACTGTAAACTGTTTTAAATATTGAAGCACATGAAATACAGAGTTACAGGCTTATTTTTCCTTTTATTTTCTTAACACCAAAAGTGTAACAAATGAAGTTATGGTATGAAGTACCTTGGCTGTAATACAAACCAGTTTTACATTCTAATGTCAGGGACCTTGCACACTGTATATTCCCACACCAGAAACTGTATATCCTCCAACTGCTGTAAAAGGTATTACATGCTTTAATTAAATACGGTTCTGCGTGCTCAGACAGTACATGCAAAGCACATTGCTTTTGGTTTCTGATACGGGGCCACAGGAAAAGTCAATCTCAAATATCATTGTCTGGAATATTCAAAATGATCCATGACTGACTGCCAGCAACATAATAATACACCATACTAAAGGCCCTTTTACCAGCCTGGTTCTACAAGAGACACACATAGATTTCACACCATTAGTGACTATTTAAAGCATTGTGATATGAAGCAGAAATAAAATAGGCTCATCAAGTAATATACATTTTAATGGCATCTGTAAATATTTAAATTAAAGGGACACTATAATGCAGAACTACATGCTTTAATTTGTTACAGTATGCAGTGTTTAAACTAGTGAGCCGAGATAACTATGTATTTAACCCCTGCAAGTATTTCAGTTACCGAACATGACCCAGGTGGTGACTAGTAGGTTGTGTAACTGCTGTGTTCCTGATTGGCTAATAGGCACTTAAAGGGACAGTCCAGTCAAAATTAAACTTTCATTACTCAGATAGGGCATGCAAATTTGCTTTGTTCTCTTGGTATTCTTAGTTGAAAGCTAAACATAGGTAGGCTCATATGCTAATTTCTTAGCCCTTGAAGACTGCATTTTGACAGTTTTTCACAGCTAGAGGGTGTTATTTCATGTGTGCCATATAGATAACATTGTGCTCACGCCCGTGGAGTTACCTATAAGTCAGCACTGATTGGCTGACTGAAATGCATGTCTGTCAAAAGATCTGAAATAAGGGGGCAGTCTGCAGAGGCTTAGATACAAGGTAATTACAGAGGTAAAAAGTCTATTAATATAAGCATGTTGGTTATACAAAACTGGGGAATGGGTAATAAAGGGATTATCTATCTTTTTAAACATTAAACATCTGGAGTAGACTGTCCCTTTAACCCTTTGTAGGCGTAAAACACACTGCGATCTCATGCGTTATTTAATTAGAACATGCAATTTTTTGCATTAGAATGTTCCTTAAAGCAGTTACAACTTTAAGACTTGGAAAGACACTGCAAGAACCTGCTCCTGTAACTCATTACCTATTTGTAGCAGGAAAGATTTTCCCACTTTTAACCCCAGGAAAACACATACGGTCTATTTTAGCACATATTTCTACTACTGTAGTTTCAATGTGAAGATAAAATTAAAAAAAAGAGCAGTGCTTTAATGGCCTGAGCTGCTGCACGTGTTTGACTGTGTGACATTAGATCCCCTCAGTCACTCAGCAAGCACCATGATATTGAGCTGTGACGCTCACTGGATTCTCAAAGCTGGCAGACAGATGCATTATGGTAGATATGAAGAGAAACACCTTCAATGCAACAGAACATGCACAGTATAAAGGAGAAGCTGAATGTCATTATAACACAACAGTATTTAGCAAACTAAGTAATGTCATAATACATAGCATTAGGCACAAAGCACAGTTGACTACATTTTTTGAAAATCTGGTCTCCACTTTCTATGAGAGGTGATGTAACCTCCCTAAAGTAACTAAAAGCTTTGCTTCTTACGTATTAATAATGTAATGTCATAGGCTGTTGAAGCTGCTGAATTGATAAGGCAAATTAGATAAATTTCCTGCCTGTTTTACAAATTCTCCATTAACCAAGAACATTATGTCATGCAGACAACGTGTCAGATATAAAAAATAAACCTGAGCATATGGAGAATTTGGTCATCATTTCAAATTAGCAGTGTTGCTCGATAAAACATATTTCAATTGTATTTTAGGTTGAACAGCAATTCCTATTCTAGTTCAGTCAGCATATTCCACTTGGCAGAGATCCCAGCAATTTGACTCATCAAGCAATGCATTAGCCAAGGATCTTAAATGTGAGGAAATGATAATATAGGTATAAAGTCATGTTAGAGCTCAGCTGAAGAATTAAATAATATTTTATAGCAGTAACCTAGAATCTGAAGATGCACGTTTGCATGGTAAAACTTTAGTGGCAGTACTGGTTAGGTAGAATATAAGGTACAGTACTTTGTTAAGATTAGGTTTGCAGCAAAACCAGGATTAAACCTACGTGTTCTTACACTAATAAAACAACTTCATAAATATGGTTGCACAAGTGTTACCAAGTTTTACCTACAGTCAGATAAACTGTACATACCGTAGTACAATGCCAGTAAGTTGCCTTGCTTGCGTTAAGCAATGTAAATTAAAATGTAGCCTGATAGAGAAACAGAAATATATATTTTTTTAACTTTCCTCCACACAAAAAATAATAAATGATCACTAGGTTATTGGGGAGAAGCGACTGGTGGGGGTCACAAAATAACCCTTTAACAAAATACTACCCTTTGCCCACTATACATATTTTTCACAAATGAGCAGTGATACTATTCTCTTTTGCCAGGAACAAAAAAATAAATTAAAAATCATTGATTGTAACCCCGGGCCTCTATTAAAGGCCTACTAAATACAGTATAATTGCATAATCAAGTGCATAATAAAAAGACACTGCAAAAACCACTTAGGGTTCATGTGAGATGATCTAAGAAGTCTCGTCGGTGCGGCGAGGCCCATACATTTTTTTTAAAAAACCCACAGCTGTTATCTTGAGAAATGTTTATGTTGCTATGTAATGTGTTTTATGCTGGCGAGGTCTTGAATATCATGCCCTTATTCTAGTAAGGGCAATAACTAGTAGATTATTATTTCTGAAATGTGACAGCCATCAGCCAATCACAAAATGGACATTGCTGTCGTTTCCCCAGGATTAAAGTAACACATCAGGAAATGTTTTTTACACTTTAGGTTGATTAGAATGTGGTATATTGATTAACGATTTGATACAAAGTAGTTGATTTTTTAAAAGTTTCTTTTAATGTATTATCTCATACAATAAATTTAAAAGAACCTAATGTTTTCTTAGAAAACAATGTACTTTGATAAGGTGATATTGTTATGACAGCAATTTAATTATATACAGGTAGCCCTCCGTTTATGCCGGGGTTAGGTTCCAGAAGGAATGGTTGTAAATCAAAACCGTTGTAAATTGAAACCCAGTTTATAATGTAAGTCAATGGGAAAAGAGGGAGTTAGGTTCCAGGCCTCTCTCAAAATTGTCATAAGTAATACCTAATACATTATTTTTAAAGCTTTGAAATGAAGACTTTAAATGCCAAACAGCATTATAAACCTAATACAATAATCACACAACACAGAATATATAATTAAACTAAGTTAAATGAACAAAAATATTTGCTAAACAGCATTATAAACCTAATACAATAACCACACAACACAGACTTTACTTGCATTTTTCTACAAACAGTTCTTTCTATGCATTCCAATCTGTACTGATTTATAGACAGGAAGATCTTGTTCCTTTGCAAGCTGCTCGATAGCTCAGGTCTGATTAAACTGATTAATTTCAGCTTGCTTGGCTTGCATATCTTTGCTGCAACACAAGCGGACAGCTCCACCGACTGGCTATTGTAATCAATGCACTGCTTCTCAATGCTTTTCAATAGCAGTCACATGACTGGGAAAAAAAGGTTGTTATTCTGAAACGGTGCAAATTGAACCGTTGTAAACCGAGGGCCACCTGTGTATATATATATATATATATATATATATATATATATATATATATATATATGTATCAGTTCCAAGGGCATGCTCACCGTACAATTGAGAACAATTAACAAAATCTTCATTTCTTAGACGCTAGAGTTTTTTTTTTACTATAATGTGATAAAAACATATTTTACAATCTTTAGTATTGTATAGTTTGGTATTGTTTGGTGAGTTGACAATAGGATTAGCTTTTATTATAAATATGGATTTAACCCCCCCATATTAAATATAAACATTGTTGCTACCAGAAAAGCCTCTTGCTGACCATTTAAGATCATATATTTACAACGTTCCAATTAATTTGGAGAGAGATAAGAAAGGACTGCCCACAAACATGACTCATATACATACATGACCATCAAAATGGCTGCTGTGTCTGCAACACCAACATTGTAACCAAGATTTTTATACATGCAAGAAAGGTGGAGGAGTCTCTATGCTAAAGAACCCATATCACTTTGAAGTCTTTGACCCTGATAGAATGCTATAAACATAATTGTGTCCAAAATAATATACAGAAAAAGAAACAAGATTGATGGTACCAGAAAAAAGACTGATATGCCAATTCTTATTTACTCCAGTGTACAGTGGACATCTTCCTACCGGTACTGATATAAATCTAAAATAATTGAATTGGTCGGCATGATGGAACCACAGTCTCAGACATATGACTAACTCATTAGTGTGTACAGATTTCTAAAACTTTACCTTCACTTAAAATTAACTAAGGGAAAAAATAGTAGAAGGCTCTGGGTATTTTTAATCCCCTTTTTGTCCTCATGAAAAATCAGATGAGAATGAAAACCGTAGAAGACTCTGGAATTGTGGGAAGATATGATCACATTTTTCTTGGTCAGAGGGACTCTGTGATTGGCACATGATGAGTATTGATGTATGCTGCGAGTTGCAATATTTGCCTAAAAGCACCACCTGTGTTCTTGTTTTTTTTTGGGGGGTGGGGAAGCTGGACAATTGCAAATAAGGAAAAGATCAAGTAGATCATGGCTCTTCTTAAACCTCTCATTTGGCGGCATATGGATCTTGGTCTGCAATAATTACCACATGTTTTTTAGTGCCGTGATTGCATGTAAGTGTGATTTTATGTGATTTGTGGTGTTTTAATAAATGGTATTACACAATGGCAGACACCCTCTGTGTTTCCTCTGTTTTGAACAGATGGTGATGTTCTTTCAGGATGAGCAATTTGAACTGGAAGAGCTGACTACATATAATTTATATAATTAAAATTATCATTTTATTTGAATATTATTTTTCAGCATTGTTTCGTTTTGAGTGCACAGTTTACTTTTGAATGCAACTTTGTACCCAGGGTGTGTGAGTCACTTGATTATAAAACAAAATATAGAAGAACCATTCTATTTTTTTTTAACATGTTCTTTTAATCACTGTGTTTTACACCTTTCTTGCTAATGTGAAGCTTAAAATTAAAGGGACAGTAAACGTGTACAATGTTACATATTTCTGCAAAATAACTTATTTGAAGGCTAAAACTATACCAAGTGATGCCATACTCTTTAATGCTGCAGTTTTGTAGAGTGTCACAGGCTCACTGTCTAATCTTAGCTCCACCTTTACCTTGCATGGGAGCACACATGTAGCTGAATGGCGTGATCCGGTGCTGTGATTAGACAGTGAGCCTGTGACGCATTCATTACAAACACGGACGCGCAGAAAAGGATGGCTTCTCTTAGTAGATAAGTATAGATTTAGCCTTCAAATATTTTTTTTAAACAAAAGGCTATCCCCTTCTGTTACATAAATCTGTACATAATGCAGAATTATGTAACATTGTGCACAACGTTTACTGTCCCTTTAAAATGAGGATAAAGCCTATCAATCAAGGGTAGCATAAGTCATTATCTGTATCTTCATGTCATGAGTACATCTAGTAAGAGGAGGCAAATTGTTAAAAAAAGAAATGCTCTAATATAGTATTTTATTTGGAATGTTAAATAAAATGTTCATTCAGAATAGTTTATTAGTTGTGTGATATTTGCATGGGTTTATCAAATCTCATACCCGTACAGTTCTATAACTCTCAATCGTAATGCTGCAAATCATGCGACCAAGGATTTCATGTCTGATGTCATATGTGCGAATAAGGACTGTTTGTTTAGAGTCCAGCCTTTCCTAGTAATTACTAGATTCAATAAAACCAAGCAAACTGCAGACAAAATATGCATGTTTTAGTTATAAAGTAAGGATATCTAATTTATAACTACATAAAAGCCATGATTTGTTGCAATTTCGGAGAAAACATTTTGAGAGAAATATTGTGGTTTTGCTGCTTCAAAATAGTTTTTAAAGCAAGTTCATTAGATGTCCCTTTTAAACTTCTGGGTAAAAAACATTAAATTAATAATAATCACAAATTCAAAGATTATCATTCTCCAACAAATATTTTACCAATTCCTATACAGTCTCATGATTATTATGAAAAAGAAAGAAAAAAGTACATGAATTACTTTTCTATCTGAAAGGCCAGACTGACTTAACTAATCACACACACATTATATATATATATATATATATATATATATATATATATATATATATATATATATATATGCTAGATAGGGTTTACATTATTTTTCTCTTTACATAATATATATATATCTAGATTGTAAGTTCCCACTGGAATAGGGCCCTCAATTCCCCCTGTATTTGTCTGTAAAATGTTTTCTTTAATTGTATTGTTTCTCCGTTGTACTTTTAGCCTTGTACCCATGGGCAGTGCTGCGGAATCTGTTGGCACTTTATAAATAAAGAATAATAATTATATATATATATATATATATATATATACACACACACACAGTATTTATATATTTCTAAAGATCAGATCTAAAATTCAGAAATAGATGATAATTATGAGCCTTGAAAAACCATTTTGAACAAACAATGGAAGATGAGATTTCTCCAAAAGCTAAATCCATGCCTCTGGGATAGAGATACGCGTTATTGTGTACATATCTTCGTAGAGACAGAATACAATAGTAATAGGCTGAATTTTACCTAGCCTGAAGCATTTCATTGCAAATTACTGATATAAAGACAAAAATCTGTAACTGGCTTATTTTATGCAGTATTAACCAAATAAAAATCCTGAAGGGGAAAAAAAACAATATACATTCAAATATTATGCCTAGTAGAGAAAGCCCCAGCACACAACTGATATTGACGTGCTTTAGAAACATAAAAGGAGAGTAATTTCAGGAAAAATAGAAACTATTTTTGGACTTAATAAATAGCCTGTGTAACATAATAAGTTTTGCTTCCATCAGCAGAGTATTTTGCAAATGAATAGCTTTTCACTTTGTGCATAAATAAGAGGCGCATACGCTGTTTATGGGAAAATGAAGAAAGACGCTGCACAACAGACTCGTATCTCTACTGCAAGATGGCCTTTCCCTAAATTATCAAAATGAAATCTTCATTCTACCCAAGCCTCAGAACACACTTGTGATGTAGGAATTAATGGTAAGTCTAGGCAACAGATGTATCCCATACAAGCAGTCGTCCCTTTGCCATTTGCTGCTCTGGTTTTTGGGCTGAGTGAGCAGGACAGATTAAGTACAGTGCTATAAAAGTTACAGACTGGCAGGCTCTAATGGTGCCGAATTAGCATAAGAAAAGAAAGCGCCTCAGTCTTTGAGCAGTGGGCAATGCATCTCATTAAAGGCAACTGAATAACCATTATTTGGGCCCCTTCTGAATACTTCTGGCAGGAAGACAAGAGAGAGAGTGTGTGTGCATTTGCTTTCTTGGCCTGAGCTCCCCAGCTTAAGGGTAAATAGCTCACTTCTATTGCCGTGCACCTGCAACTGACTGCTTCATTCTGAGTTGGCCCCCCACTGTGAAATTGTAGCTTCTAGCATATACAAAATAAAATGACAAGTGGCCTTCAAACTATCTGTGTGCTTTAAGTATTATCAGTTTATGGAGTTTTTTTATTGTTTTATTTTAAAAATATATAACTAACATATTTTTTAGGTTTAAGGGAGATGGAAATGATTCATTATGGTTAATGTTGCACTACTAGTTTATTTACTAAAGTGGCACAACACCAATGAAAAAGAACTTGTGCTGCTTTAAATACATAACAAAAATAAATACATAATCTTATTTTGAACCCTCTAACAACCAACCTCCCGCTCTGTCATACTTTTAACTTTTTTAAAGCTCTTCCATCAAATCTGTATATTGGCATTGAATATATTTGAATGAAGCAATAACACCATCTTTCCAAATGCTTTTTTTCTACAGTAAACAGACCCAAATTGGCTAATCACCCTTCAAAGCTTGAATACAAAATGTGCTTTTTATAAAAAGGTGAGGTCTTACCAGTGATTTATATAGACACATAATTATGCTTTTTTTTCTCTTGAATCTAAGCCTTTTTTTAATGCATGCTAGAATTGTATGTGCCTTAGAAGCAACTGTCTTGTATTACACATTCATTTTTAGTTTGTTAACTACAAGTATTCCTAAACCCTTTACCTCTTTTGTTTTACTAAGTAATGTCCTATTTACATAATAGGCAGACTGCATATTTTTTTTTCAAACTCTTACATTTACAATGATCAAATCTCATTTACCATTTACCAGCAAATTCTTCAAATTTAAAAAAAAAATTACATCCACCTTACACAACTTGGTAACATCTGCAAACATAGAAATATTGTTATTTAATCATTCCTCCAAGACTTTTATAAAAATATTAAAAAGAATGGAGCAAGTACTGATCATTGGGGGATCATTTTATTACAACTCACTTTTTATCCAGTTGTTTATTTGCGGGCTGACATTATTAGCTATTCTAATTCACTTAATTGTATACAATGCTCTCTCAAATCAAAAGCCTTTGTCGTTACTTCACCTTCTTCTAAATTCTTTCTTACTTCCTCATAGAATCTTATTAGATTAGTTTGGCAAGATCTATTTCTCACAAAACCATGCTAATTTTAACTCATAAATTTGTTTTTATGAATATACCCTGAAATATAATCTGTTATAGTATCTTCCCACTACTGGTGTTAGGCTTACTGGTCTATATCTTCCTGGATCAACCCTGCTTCCTTTTTTAAAACGAGGCACCACATCAGCTTTATGCCAGCCCTGTGGTACTATATAAGAATAATGAAAAATTAGTAGAGGTTTGGCTGTGACAGCACTAAATTCCCTTTAACCTATTGGTGTATTCCATCTAGATCTGGAGTTTTAATTTACCTAGATAGTATTCAGTTTTTTTTCTGATAAACACGAGGTGTGTCAGTAGCCAATCAGCACGAGTGTACCAACAGCAGCATTACTTCCAACCTACGACAGCAAGTACACATACGAATCAGTGTCTGTGGGAATGACAGATGGTCAAGCCAAGCTCATAGAGCATATAGAGGCAGCAGACGTTGGAGTGTGGAAACAGCCCAGAATATTAAGCTAAGTAACAGCGTATGTGAAGTGTACACGTATTACAGCAAATATTTGAACTTCCCTAACACAGAACCAAATAACAGTCTTTGCACTTGGATTATAGTTTTGGAGGATTAATACCGCTTCTCTTTTTTCCATTTTTTTACCACTGTCTACACCTGAAAAAAGTGGACTTTTGTCTTATTTTCAGTGGCGTCACTAGGGTTGGTGTCACCCGGTGCAGTAAGTTATGGTGTCACCCCCCCCCCCCAGAAAGCAGACACACACAAAAACACAGGCACACACATATACAAACACTCAGACACACTTAAAAACACTCTCGGATGCATACACAAACACTCGGAAACACACTCAGACACACACACAAAAACACAGACACAAAAACACTGAGACACACACACACACACACAAAAACTCAGACACACACATACAAAATATGTAAACTGCACTGCATTAATTATAAAGCTCATGCATTAGAGCTGCTCCCTGGCTCAGCAGAGCATCAAATGAAAGATAAACAGAGCACTCTAAAATAAATCACTGAACAAAAGGTTTAGGCGCGCAAACTATGAAAATTCTGCTCTCTGACTCTGTTCCAAGTCTGTCAGTGCACAGCCCAGGGCCACGTGCCTACCGCTTCTTATGGCCAATCACCTCTGCCCACCCCCAGACCCCTGCCCTCCTACCTGTTCAGTGTGCACTTAGTGTACCGTAACCGTAAAGGATTGGTGGGCATCATACGTGGCTCCTTTACTTTAGAGACAGTGTCAAACAGTTATGCGGTCAGGTGCCAGGCATCCCCCTCATGATTTCCCAGTTCCCGTTTAGAGAGACAGCACAGCAGTGAGTGACTCCACTGCCCCACACGTCACTGAGCAGTGAGCACAGATAGGCAAGCAGGTTTAGGCTAGCAGCGCAACTTTGCAAGCCCCACGGCATGCCCACAACATTCATAGAGAAATTGGACAGGGGAGAAGCAAAGTACAAACAAGCAAAAGCAGCCAGGAAAACTATTTGTGGAAATTGCAGCGCTTGCTCAAGTGGCAAAAAAATTGTGTGTCTACAACTTCCCCAGTCCCACTAATATTCACAAATGCCAGCCCCTCTAATAAAAAAAATCTATGCATCTCAACTATGCAGTGACGCCACTGCTTATTTTCAGAGACCGGTCATGTTTGTATATGTTTTCTCCCCAGGACCTTTTTTTAGCAAGTGCACCACCCAGCTGATTTTACTGACCACCCAGCTAAAATGTTAGCCAATATTAAGCTAAAATTAGCGAATATTAAAAATGTCATTAAATATATTTATGTTAAATTATGCAATTTGTACTTTGCATATCAGAAAAAGATATATTGGAAAATATTACACTGCCTCCACCCTGCTACTTCATAATGCCAACCAGCTGGGAAAATTGTCTGTGGAGAACAGTGTGTGTGTATGTATGTATCTATCCTCATGGCTTTACAGTATAATTCGGCACTAAAATCAACACTTGACAAAGCTGCACCCTCCACTCTTCGATGTACATCAATCACTTGACGGCAACCGTGGCACACCAAACAGACCAGATATCTTCAGCGATGATCATGGGCTACTGAACGGTAATGGAGGAAATCACGCACCTGTGCTGATTTCTGGCATTATAAATTGATCCTTAAGTCCGACAACTCTGCACTTAGCCTGTCCAAACAAGTCTATTTTTCCTTCCTTGTATCATCTCACACATCCAACCCCAGAAAGCTGTTTTCAACCTTTAACTCTCTTCTACGTCCGCCTGCACCCCAGCCCACTACCAACCTCACTGCTCAGATTATTGCTGATCACTTCAAAAATAAAATTGACACCTTTAGAAAGGATATCTGCACCTCACACCCCTCAAACCCAGCAATCCTACCCTCCCCTTCTACTAACAAAACTCTATGCTACGTCCCTCCTGTAACAGAAGAAGAAGCCTCTGTACTCCTATCCTTGGCTCATCTCACAACCTGCCCACTTGACCCTATTCCTTCACAACTTATTCCCTCTCTCTCTCTCTGCTTCACTAACCCCTACCCTAACTCATTCTCTTTAACCAATCTCTCTCCACTGGCACATTTCTTGATACATTCAAGCATGCCCTCCAACCCTTCTAACTATCGACCAGTCTGCTTACTTCCCTCTGCTTCAAAATTATTGGACGACTGGTCTATTTATTGGCTAACTCAATTTCTCACAACTCTCTACTTTATCCACTACAATCTGGTTTCCGCCCTAAACATTCAACAGAAACCACTCTTACTAAAGTAACAAATTACCTATTATCAGCTAAAGCAAAAGGCCACTACTCCTTACTAATTGTTCTTGACCTGTCCGCTGCCTTTGACACAGTTGACCATCCTCTCCTCCTAAAAATACTACATTCAATTGGCATCCGAGACACGGCCCTCTCCTGGTTTGCCTCATATCTCAAAACACTTGTTTTCAATTTCCTTTAACAACATATCTTGTGATCTTTTTCTCTCTCTATTTATCCTCCCTTGGAAAACGTACTGCCTCCTTTGGATTCCAGTACCACTTAAATGCTGATGATACCCAAATCTATCTTTCCTCTCCTGACATCTCACCCTCTTTACTCAACCATATTTCCAACTGCCTCTCTGCAATTTACTCTTGGATGTCTTCACACTACCTCCAACTCAATCTGTCCAAAACTTAGCTGCTTCTTATTCCCCCCTCTTTGAGACATCCAACACCTGACATTTCTCTGACGGTTGGAGACTCTATTCTCAACACCTCACCCCAGGTCCGCTATCTTGGGGTTACACTTGACTCAAAACTCACATTCAACCCACATATACAAGCGCTTACCAAATCCTGCCGTTCATACCTTCCCAACATTTCCAGAATTCGTCCCTTCTTTACTAAAAAACTAAAATAATACTTATTCATTCCCTCATTTTGTCACGCATTGATTATTGCAATCTATTTCTTAAATGACCTACCAAAACACCGCCTCTCCTCCCTCAAATCAATTAAGAAGGCTTCTGCTAGACTCATCCATCTAAGTCGCCGATCTACATCAGCTGCTCCGCTCTGCCAGTCTCTACACTATTCATACACCCAAGAATACAATTTAAAGTATTACCCTAACTTACAAAGCACTAAACATTCTAACTCCCAACTATATTTCCTCTCTCATCGTGAAATATTCCCCATCCCATCATCTTCGATCAACCTCTGACCTACGTCTCTCCATTCCTGTTATCTCTACGTCTCGCTCCCATCTCCAAGACTTCGCACATGATGCTCCTGTCCTCTGGTACTCTCTACACTGCTCCATAAGACTGTCTCCAACCTTGTATAGCTTCAGACGCTCCATGAAAACCTACCTATTCAGAGAGGCTTACCATCTCTCCTCCATCCCGCATCCTAACCAAACTAATACTTGAACTGCCTGACTCACTGCTGCAACTACAACCGTTGTGACAAGCTAACAACAACCTTATGTCTCTGCACGCTAAACCTGTAGACTGTGAGCTCTCTGGAGCAGGGCCCTCTTCCTCCTGTACTAGATTTATTTAGTTTTGTTATGTTTTGTATTTTATCACAAATCCTTGTCATTGTATACCCCTATCACTGTACCTAGCGCTACGGAATTTGGCAACGCTATACAAATAAATGATAATAATAATAATAATGTATGTGTGTGTATTTATTTGTATATACACACACACATACAAACACACATGCTTTTATTCTAGCCCTAGCACTACACAAGCTAAATTTGTCAGGGCTATTATGTGTTGTACTTGAGTGCTACACATAAATCACTACTTGTAAAATGAGCAATGTTTTAGCAGCACAGCGCACGTTATCCATAGGAAGTATAGGGTGAATTTAAAAATGATAGGCGCACTAACTTTCTCTGGATAATATCTTTAACCACTGACTTGTAATATATCAGATTGTGTGCTCTATTCCTATTGCAACCCTGCATTAAGAACAGCCATCCACTTGTAATCTAGGTCTCTTTAGTTCAGGGTTTAGAATTATAAATATAAATATTTGAACCCACATTTGGGGCTTTAGACTCCCAAGAAAGGCTTCTAAATGAAAAAAAAGAAATATTTAGAAGTCAAATTGCACTCTCATACTCACAGGGCTGCACTGGTTTGTTCCACATCCAAAAAAAAAAGAAAAAAAAAGCTGTATTATATTATAAACTAAAAAAAGTTTTGAAAACAAAGGGTATGAATAAAATTGATATGCTATTTATTAGAGAACATAAAAACAAATATCACTATTACACATTTGATATACTTTTTTAAGATTATGTGCATTTTGAAAGGGAGAGAAAGTGCTGTCTGTGTATATTGGAAGGAAAATGTTAATAACAAACAACTGTTGGAAAAGGAAAAAAAAAATGTCTTTATTCTTGGTGAAAGGGATAACGATGAGCACCAGATGCTGTAATGCCTTAACTGTCACTTATTTCCTTGCATGTCCCAGAGTAACGCACATACAATATGAATGCATAGATGAGAGATGCCACATTACTCATCCACAGCAAATGAGAATGGGAAGCTTCCTATTTAAGCAATTTCTGGTTTGCAAAATCATTACCTTTTAACCCATTTTCTGCTGGAAAGAACACAATAGAATGCAACACAAAGATTAGCAAAATGTAGCAACTTAAGTTTTTGGTGCTTAAATTAATTTACTTCTATTATCAAATGTTTTCATTCTCTTTGTATATTTTTAATATTGTAGATGCAAGTGCAGGAGCACTATATGGCAGCAGTTTGTCAAGAAATAATGTTGCCATCTAGTGCTCTTGCAAAATAGTGCTCCAGACACCTAGCTAGATATCTCTTCAACAAAGAATACCTTGAAAACAAAGCAAATTTGATCAGTTAGATCAGTGCAAAGGTTAATGTTTATCTGCATTGAAGTTTTTAATTCATGGTATATATTTTCTACAAATATTGCTATGTAGGGAGCTGGTAAGATCCAGACAGTTAAACACAAAAGCTTAACTCAAGTTTGTATTGAGGCCAGTAAGATTTCATTTAGCACAGGGTGCTTGAATGAAATAACATTGTAACAATGTAAGCTGTTACCCCAGAAACAAATGCACGGCTTAGACAAGTGATACACTTGGAGGAATGTCAGATTATGCAGCAAATGCCCGTGACTCACCAATCACAATCCAAGGATTTGCATGCTGTGTCCTGTTATCTGAGCAACAGAGATCTGTTTTAATGCAAATGATGTAGAACCGGTTTACTACTTATGCAAATCAGTGTCTGTTCAATCCGATAGCATCAGGATACAGAACATGGAGATTTCAGGTCATTGTTTTACTAGGGCTTTACAAATATGCACTATATGTATGTGTATATATATATATATATATATATATATATATATATATATATATATGCGCATGTGTTGGTTATTCAGCATTAGTTTCACAATGAATATGGCCGCTAAATTCCGTAGCGTTGGGTACAGAGATAGGGGTATACAATGACAACGATTTGTAATAAGATGCAAAAACATAAAAGACTAAACTAACGCCTAGATTTAGAGTTCTGCGTTAGCCATCCAAACCAGCGTTAGGAGGTCCTAACGCTGGTTTTGGCCGCCCGCTGGTATTTAGAGTCAGTCAGGAAAGGGTCTAACGCTCACTTTCTAGCCGGGACTTTTCCATACCACAGATCCCCTTACGTCAATTGCGTATCCTATCTTTTCAATGGGATCTTTCTAACGCCAGTATTTAGAGTCTTGGCTGAAGTGAGCGTTAGATCTCTAACGACAAAACGCCAGCCGCAGAAAAAAGCCAGGAGTTAAGAGCTTTCTGGGCTAACGCCGGTTCATAAAGCTCTTAACTACTGTGCTCTAAAGTATACTAACACCCATAAACTACCTATGTACCCCTAAACCGAGGTCCCCCCCCATTGCCGCCACTCTAATAAAATTTTTTAACCACTAATCTGCCGACCGCACACCGCCGCAACCTACATTATCCCTATGTACCCCTAATCTGCTGCCCCTAACATCGCCGACCCCTATATTATATTTATTACCCCCTAATCTGCCCCCCCAACGTCGCCGCTACCTACACTTATTAACCCCTAATCTGCCGACCGGACCTCGCTGCCACTATAATAAATGTATTAACCCCTAAACCGCCTCACTCCCGCCTCAAAAACCCTATAATAAATAGTATTAACCCCTAATCTGCCCTCCCTATCATCGCTGACACCTAACTTCAAGTATTAACCCCTAATCTGCTGACCGGACCTCACCGCTACTATAATAAATGTATTAACCCCTAAAACTTAGTCTAACCCTAACACCCCCCTAAGGTAAATATAATTTTAATCGAACGAAATTAAATAAATCTTATTAAATAAATTATTCCTATTTAAAGCTAAATACCTACCTGTAAAATAAACCCTAATATAGCTACAATATAAATAATAATTACATTGTAGCTATTTTAGGATTTATATTTATTTTACAGGCATCTTTGTATTTATTTTAACTAGGTACAATAGCTATTAAATAGTTAATAACTATTTAATAGCTACCAAGTTAAAATAATTACAAAATTACCTGTAAAATAAATCCTAACCTAAGTTACAATTAAACCTAACACTACACTATCAATAAATTAATTAAACTACCTACAATTATCTACAATTAAATCAACTAAACTAAATTACAAAAAAAACCAAAACACTAAATTACAAAAACAAACACTAAATTACAAAAAATAAAAAATAAAGATTACAAGAATTTTAAACTAATTACACCTACTCTAAGCCCCCTAAAAAAATAACAAAGCCCCCCAAAATAAAAAAATGCCCTACCCTATTCTAAAATAAAAAGTTTACAGCTTGTTTACCTTACCAGCCCTTAAAGGGACAGTATACTGTAAAATAGTTTTTCCCTTAATGCGTTTACAATTGCTTTTATTACCAACTGCAGTGTAAAAAATGTATGAAAATAAGCTTTTTAAGGTTTATTATTGTATTTTAAAGCTCTGATTTTGTGTTTTGAAGCCACAACCTAATAAAATGGGTTGAGCTTGTAGGTATAATCAGATCTCATTACTGTATCACATTGTGTTCATATAACTGCTTCTTTATCTTATATCTGTCCATAAAACAATCACCAGTACATGGAGAGAACAATGGAAAATCAACATTGTATTACCTTATCTCTGCTATATCCCACTGGGGGTGTAATTTCTTCTGCTGGCTGTGTTTACAAAGCTTATCTATAGCTTGGACCTGCGGCCACAAATTTTCAGAATAGGTGGGGATGCCACATGCTAAATCAACTATTTCAAATGCTGATATAAGGGTAAAGGAGCTACTTGTAAACAATTTAATACACTCCAGCAGGTAAAGTGGATCATTGGGAACAAATTAAAGGGGAGAACATTTTTGAGTAAACTGTCCCTTTAAAAGGGCCTTTTGCGGGGCATGCCCCAAAGAATTCTGCTCTTTTGCATTTAAAAAACATACAATACCCCCCCAACATTACAACCCACCACCCACATACCCCTAATCTAACCCAAACCCCCCTTAAAAAACCAAACACTAAGCCCCTGAAGATCTCCCTACCTTATCTTCACCACGCCGGGTATCACCGTTCCGTCCAGAAGAGGCTCCGAAGTCTTCATCCTATCCGGCAAGAAGAGGTCCAGAAGAGGCTCCGAAGTCTTCCTCCTATCCGGCAAGAAGAGGACATCCGGACCGGCAAACATCTTCATCCAAGCGGCATCTTCTATCTTCATCCATCCGACGAGGAGCGGCTCCATCTTCAAGACCTCTGGCGTGGAACATCCTCTTCTTCCAACGACTAGACGACTAATCCAAGATGGCGTCCCTCGAATTCCGATTGGCTGATAGGATTCTATCAGCCAATCGGAATTAAGGTAGGAAAATTCTGATTGGCTGATTGAATCAGCCAATCAGATTCAAGTTCAATCCGATTGGCTGATCCAATCAGCCAATTAGATTAAGCTTGCATTCTATTGGCTGATCGGAACAGCCAATAGAATGCAAGCTCAATCTGATTGTAGCTATTTTAGGGTTTATTTTACAGGTAAGTATTTAGCTTTAAATAGGATTAATTTATTTAATAAGAAATAATTTATTTCGTTAGATAAAAATTATATTTAACTTAGGGGGTGTTAGGGTTAGTGTTAGACTTAGCTTTAGGGGTTAATACATTTATTAGAGTAGCGGTGAGGTCCGGTCGGCAGATTAGGGGTTAATACTTGAAGTTAGGTGTCGGCGATGTTAGGGAGGGCAGATTAGGGG
This sequence comes from Bombina bombina, assembly GCF_027579735.1. Classification (NCBI taxonomy): domain Eukaryota; kingdom Metazoa; phylum Chordata; class Amphibia; order Anura; family Bombinatoridae; genus Bombina; species Bombina bombina. Next base: position 739,423,596 of record NC_069503.1, on the reverse strand, counting down.
TTAATACTATTTATTATAGGGTTTGCGAGGCGGGAGTGAGGTGGTTTAGGGGTTAATACATTTATTATAGTGGCAGCGAGGTCCGGTTGGCAGATTAGGGGTTAATAAGTGTAGGTAAGGTAGAGGCGACGTTGGGGGGGCAGATTAGGGGTTAATAAATATAATATAGGGGTCGGCAGTGTTAGGGGCAGCAGATTAGGGGTACATAGGTATAATGTAGGTGGCGGCGGTGTACGGAGCGGCAGATCAGGGGGTTAATAATAAAATGCAGGGGTCAGCGATAGCAGGGGCGGCAGATTAGGGGTACATAGGTATAATGTAGGGTACATAGGTATAATGTAGGTGGCGGCGGTGTACGGAGCGGCAGATTAGGGGGTTAATAATAAAATGCAGGGGTCAGCGATAGCGGGGGTGGCAGATTAGGGGTTAATAAGTGTAAGGTTAGGGGTGTTTAGACTCAGGGTTCATGTTAGGTGCATACTTAGGAAGTGTTTCCCCATAGGAAACAATGGGGCTGCGTTAGGACCTGAACGCTGCTTTTTTGCAGGTGTTAGTTTTTTTTCAGCTCAAACTGCCCCATTGTTTCCTATGGGGGAATCGTGCACGAGCACGTTTTTGAAGCTGGCCGCGTCCGTAAGCAACGCTGGTATTTAGAGTTGAAGTGGCGGTAAATATGCCTGTACGCTCCCTTTTTGGAGCCTAACGCAGTCCTTCAGAGAACTCTAAATACAAGCGTTGTTTAAAAGGTGCGGTGGGAAAAATACACGCGTAGCTAACGCACCCCTTCTAACGCAAAACTCTAAATCTAGGTGAAAATTAGTACAGGAGTTTTTTAGTGCAAATCCAGATATTTGTGCGTTGCGTTTCACTTTAACACTAATAGATCCAATGCCAATAATAGCTAAAGGCTGCTGCCCACAGACATACTTGGCATCCGAATGCTGCATAACAAATAACACACCCCCCCCCCCCCCATTTATTTTAATTACTACATCATGCATTAACTATAGGGATCGTTCATATTTTATAAAAAGATAATGGAAAAAGTATTTATTTTACATTTAAAGAAACAGGAAAAAAGTAACATGTAGCAATTAGCACATAAAATAAGCATTTTCTTATTTTAACTTAAAGGGACAGTATACTGTAAAATAGTTTTTCCCTTAATGTGTTTACAATTGCTTTTTTTACCAACTGCAGAGTAAAAATGTATGAAAATTAGATTTTTAAGGTTTGTGTATATTAAAGCTCTGCTTTTTTTGTTTTGAAGCCACAACCTAATAAAATAGGTTGAGCTTGTAGGTATAATCATATCTCATTACTGTATCACATTGTGTTCATATAACTGCTTCTTTATCTTATATCTGTCCATAAAACAATCACCAGTACTTGGAGAGAACAATAGAAAATTAACATTGTATTACCTTATCTCTGCTATAGCCCACTGGGAGTGTAATCTCTTCTGCTGGTTGTGTTTACACAGCTTATCTATAGCTTGGACCTGCGGCCACAAACTTTCAGAATAGGTGGGGATACCACATGCTAAATCAACTATTTCAAATGCCAATATAAGGGTAAAGGAGCTACTTGTAAACAATTTAATACACTCCAGCAGGTAAAGTGGATCACTGGGAACAAATTAAAGGTGAGAATTTTTTTGAGTAAACTGTCCCTTTAAGATGACTTAGGTGTCCAAAACTATTTGCAAGGGCCACAAAAAAAATACATTACATGACTAGTCAAACAGAATTAAGTTAATTACATACATTTAATTAAGACCTTGGCATGGCGCCGGATTTCCCATACGCTATTTGCTAAGAGATAGAAACAGCACCTCTAAGCAAAACAACGTTCTGCCGTGGGCGTTTCACAAACGCTAGGATTGACTTTCACTTTAAGAAGAGAGTTTTGAGTAACTAAGGCAATAATAAATATTGTTCTGATAAAATTAAAGGCAAATTAAGTTCAACACATTTTAACATGCAAATGAAAAACACAAATGATATCTGTATAACAATGTTTTTGGAATAAAATGGTTAAGCTAAAGCTGTTTATTAACTGGTCCCTAGGATACTACTGGTGACTATTACTGTTAGGTTGACTTTTAAGACAGGTAAAGTAATTATGTTTAGTTTTGTTTACATAGAGCAGAAAAATAGACATTTTACGAAGGGAAGAGAAGCACACGCCTCATGCTGCCTACAAAAGCATCAATACTTCAGAGCCAGTGGGGAAAGAGCCAGTGGGGAAATTTAGCTTTTGTGCCAATCAAATGCGTAACCTTTCTAGAATGCCAGCAACTGTCCTGACTACTGCGCTGCATCGTTTCTCTAATAATGGGGACACCTGTCTTACTGTGACCAGCAAATCATTTCTGAAGCCAACAATGAGAAAGGAGTCTGCCCTGTAAACACTGGGTACGATTGATGGAATCCAATTCTGCAGTTTCAACATCACCTCCATTATTCTTGTTAGAGTAGTGAGTTGATTGGTCCCCAGTGGGATAAGCTCCATAGAGCAGTACTGCTATGCCACCTTTAGGCCTATGAACACAGCAAATGAACTTTCCTAGTAACAATTATTCTACTAATTAGAAAAACATCCACTGCAGACCAGCTGTGATCTATAGGGACTTCACTGCTGTCTGAGGCAGCAGCAGAGGGAACCAGGGGATGTAGCTTTATGTAATATGCAAGGCCAAGTGCCAATCACAACTGAAAAGGACATGAAACCAATTGTTTTCTTTCATGATTCAGATAAAATGTCATTTACTTCTACTATCAAATTGTCTTCATTCTCCTGGTTTCTTTTGTTGAAAATCAGGGATGTAAGTTCAGGAGTGTCCGGAGCACTATATGGCAGGCGTTTTGCAATTTCGCTTCAACAAATACCACCATGGGAACAAAGCAAATTTGATAGGATAAGTTGGAAACTTTTTTAAATTGTATGCTCTAATTCACAAGACAATTTTTGATTTTCATATTTCTTTAAAGGGATAGAAAACTTTTTGCATACATATGAAAAAAGCACATTAACAATAATTTTGCATTAAAGTGAATGTAAATTTGATGGTAAAGTGCTCGTTTTTTAAAAATTCGATTAAAAACAGGGGCACTTTAATTCATCAAAATTTACATTTCACTCGTGTTGTGAAAATACTTACCTTTTAATCTTGACAGCAGCTCCAGCTTCCTCCGGTCGTCGCAAGCCATTTCTGACGTCAGAAATCATGGATAGGTCATCCTCCAATAACGGCTACCCCCACGGGGAATCAGTGTCTGATTCAACGCCGTGATTGGAGGAAGCCGGATTCCTCATTTTAGACCCAGGAAGAGGCTTTGCGACGGAAGTAGGAAGCTGGAGCGGCTGTCAAGTTTAAAACGTAAGGTTTTTTTTCCACAACACCAGTAAAATCTAAATTTTGATGAATTAAACTGCCCATGTTTTTAATCGAATTTTTAAAAACCGGGCACTTTAGTATTAAAATTTACATTCACTTTAAAAAAAAAAGGAAACATTTTTTTTTTAAGCTAATGAAGTGCAACTGGATCTTAGGGCCTCATTGCTCCAATGGCTAATAAGCAGATCTACAACTCACACAAGGATTAAAACCAAACATATTATATTAAATTATATTGGAGATATTAGGATAGGAACAACCGTTAAAAAAAAAAAAAAAAGAGAAAGTGATGGTAAACTTTCCACTTTTTATAATCAGATTCTGAATGTTCGCAATCTTTTTGATGGACCTAAATTAATCACTTCTAATGAGGATGTGCTATAACTTACTTTGAAATTTATGCCATTCTAATACCGCACGCTCCTGCCGCCCACTTCAAAAGTTTTTGTGAGCTAACTGTTTGAACGGTTCTCCAAACAGCACTCTTGCTACAATAAAAGTGCCATAGGGAGTACTGATTGGAGAGCGGTTCAAACCGTTAGCTCACAAAAAATATTACTATTGAAGTGGGCGGCGGGAGAGTGCGGTATTCAAATGACACGGCTAAATTAAAAAGTAAATTATAGCGCATCTTTATTAGAAGTGATCAATTAAAGTCCATCTAAAATATCACAAACATTTAGGGTCTGATTATAAAAAGTGGAAAGTTTACCATCACTTTAAGCACTTTTTATAAAAATGCCCAACAATGGAAACCCCCTACTTATGTCAATTCAAAATTGTGTTATTTAAAAAAAAAGCAGTGAAGCAGAAATTGTGGGTGTAATGCAAGAAAATGAATTAAAAAATAAAAAACAAGTTTGTGTCTATTAAAAATCTTGTTACTTTGTAAAATGTGAGTCAAAAATGGGTGTAATGCAACTAGAGTTTAAATTTCAAAAGCTTTCAATTTTAAGTAGCAATTTTAAAATGCTAAAACTTATTGAATGATTAAACAAAAAAGTTAAATACAAACCAGAATAAATACAAAAAAGTACCAGCAGCGGTATTGTTCTATTAAATCAACTTCATGAAAAGAAAACAATAGCGCCAAATTAAACAAAGAAGTTTATAGCAAGTGTGCTGTTTGATACCTAGCCCGATTATGATTTAATTAGTCTGATTTAAAAATGATTTGTTAAACTCACTTATGCATGAGTGATTTCCTTATTTTAATCAGGAATACCTGAGATTGGTCAGTGTAATGGTGCCAGTAAATAAAGAGTAATGATATGCTTGTTGTTCATTTTAAACTATAAAGCAGGGGTGTCAAACTTATTTTTGTTGCGGGCTATTTTCCATACAAGTGCAACTCACGTGGGCTGCATACTACCTACCTACATATCTTGCCATTGCTATGTTTGTTGTTTGTGAATTGTATCGAGTGTCTTTTGATGTTATATTCTTTGCCACCAGTAAGCAATTGTTTGCAAATAACGCCAGTTTGACACCCCTGCTATAAAGCATAGATCATAAGAAAGATTTAGTTTTTGTTTTCCAAAGAACCTTAGGACCCTGAACGGGAAGAGGCTTCTAGCGGCATATGGTGGAATCATGGTAATATTATCAGGGGCTTACTGTGCAGAAAAGTGAGAGATTCATTAAAAGTGATAAATGTGATCCGACTTTGTAATGCTGTTTTGGAATTCTGAATGCAATCAATAGGCAGAATACAAACTTAACTATATTTTATAATGATGTCTGACCTTAATTGCAAATTAAACTATCTTCAAAATAGCTTCGAGAAAAAAAATATATTTGTTGTAGCTCATCAAAATCTCATTAAAATTTACTAAAGATGACATTAGTGAGATATAGTAAATCAAGATATTTCAAAGCTTCTTGAAAGTTTAATATATTTTTGACCTTTGGATTAGGTTATAGTTTTAGCAAACGAAACCTACAAACTTCACCTGTTTAAAAAAAAAAAAAAATTAGAGATTGTTTAGATCAGTCTCTT